>NW_007579000.1:103973-138295 GCF_000690725.1 Stegastes partitus
ACCCTCCCACAGTCCAAAAACCTGCTGGGGGGAAATGGGGGTTGTTAATTGTCCGTGGGGGTGAATGTGAGTGTGCTTGGTTGTCTGTCTCTAAGTGTAGCCCTGTGATAGACTGGTTACCTGTCCAGGTGAACCTGCCTTCACCCTGAGTCAGCTGGGATAGACTCCACCCCCCATGACCCGAGTGAGGAGTAAGCGCTGTATAGATAATGGATGGATGGAAGTTCAGGCCATCCTCGTGTCCCAGTTGAACATGCGCCAAGTCACTGCCAGGTTCACGTTCCTGACCCCCAAGCAGAAGCTGCACTGACTTTACGAGAATCCCTGCCGGCAGGCCCGGGATGAACCAACCGTCACGTCAACTTTCATCGCTGGTGATGAGATCTATGGCTCCGACCCAGAGACCTAACAGCAGTGTTCCCAGTGGAGGAGCCTGCAGCCGCCAACACGGAAGAAGGCGCTTCGGGTCAGGAGCATGCTATTCATTTTGCTTGGCATTCACAGGGCCGGGCGCCATGAATGCATCCTCTCGGGTCGGACTGTCAACGCCGTGTTCTGCTGTAACATCCTGAAGCGTCTGCAAATGACCTCAGCAGTGGCTCCCATAATAAACTCACACTCGACAATTACAAAACAACACCGACAGATCTTATGAAGACAAACTAAATGGAATTAAATCACCACCTGTAGTGCTTGTCTGAACCGATGACTGATTCTTGTTGCACCCCAGAGCCTGATGAACGCTCAGAGTGGATAATTCATGTATTATTAAAAGATTTTCACATTTAAAATCTCTCTGTACTGCTGAACAATACTTCCATTATTAAGAAGCGGGATCGTCGTTGTTTATTCAGCTCATGTTTTCTTCACTTTTAAACTACCGACCTTAATGTTGACTCATTGCAGCACTCCTTATTTTGTCGTCTACTATATCAAAGAATTCTGCACAGTCACATTCGGGCCTGCTGGTGACACCAGATAAAATGAGAATCAGAATCAGAACTATTTCGTTTGTTGCCACCATTTCTGGAGTGAAGAAATGTGCACGGCTTAAAAATATAGTGCATTGTTTTTTCTTCAAGATTTTTTTTCAGGGGGACTTTAGGAGATGCAGGAGAGAGAGGTGAGGAGTGGCATGAACCAAACGGTCCGGCCAGCTGGGAGCGGAAACAGGGACCTGCTGCTCAGGATATGTGCTCGTATGATATGTGCCCTAACCGCTCAGCTGTCAGGTCACCCCAGGGTGTTTTTTTAACCAGATGTCAAGCTGTAGTTTGGCTTTTCAGAACTCAAAGCAAACATCTGACATGTTCTTCTGTAGCTGAAAAAGAAAGACGCTGATAATGGAAGAATGTCGGAAAATACTTTATGATTGAATCACCTCCATTCATGCACTGAGAGATGAAGCTCATGATCCTCTGAAAAAGAATCAAGGCTCCCTCACTCACTACAGTCGGTCTGAATTGAAGTCAGCCAGTATCTCATGATATTCACACACACGCTTCTGCTTGCCAACCAGGATTTGGATTCCCTTAAAATTATATCAGCGCTGCTCTGGCATCAGACTGCACTCAGGACTGGCTGTATAAAGGGCATACTCGTGCACTTGGCTTCTTAAAAGATGTCACATGGAAACACAAACACACACACCCACACGCACAGACATTTCATTCCCAATCACCCACACCATCCCTGCCATCACTGTCCCATGACTTCCATCGGTGCAGAGTGGAGCGGGATGGGAGCAGGTCAAATTAAGTGGTTGCACGTTCAGCAGCTCCGCTCATATGACCGCCGTACCTTCAGACATTACTGCAGGAGAAGAGAGCGCACGCTACAGACAATGATTTACTGACAGCCTGGGAGCTGGCTCTGGGATGCCTGATTCAATCATCGATAATCAGTCAGACTCAGCCTTGGCCTGTTCTGGGACTTTTCTGCAGGTACAAGAGCCACAGCAGATGACCGGTCATTTCTTCAAAGGACAAGTCGCAGCACAAACTGTGTGCAGTCCTTCGATTTATACGAGTCACTGCATTCACAAACATGAACTGGACTGTCTGATGTTTGTGGAGGCTGATGAAAATATCTAATATCATATTATATATGTGCATTATAAAACTCTGGAGGAGACAAAGTGAAAAATGACTGAGAAGATCAGAAGTTGCTAAGCTATCATCAGCTGGTACTGGATGGTTACAGGGTGACCAAGACTCCTGAGTGGACTGTCTTACCCAGATCTGCAGCAAAACTTTCAAAAATTTCAGCTTTTTCAGAGGCTGTTGTTGGGAATTTTAAAACACGAATAGCTGAAGAGAAGGAGAAAGCCGTACGAAATGCACAGCAAAAATGGCGGGCTTATATTAATGGCAGTCTACATCGAGCGCGTCAGGCCAGATACAAGGAAGTCATTGCTTGTATTCTGGTAGTTTAAGGAGCCATTTCTATGTAAAAGCGCCACACAAGGGTCAAAAACAACACTCCAAGGTTGTAGCCAGGCTTTCCTGCTGCTTCCTTGTCTTCCACGTATCACTAAAATGTTTATTATTAAATAGCGAGGCCAGGGCTGACACTGATAGCACCTTTAGATGGAGACAGCGATACCAGCGTCTCTCTTTATATGCCACGGCTACCTGCCTAACCGGCGAACCGGCTCGGCAGGATCGTGAGTTTGGTTTGTTAAGCTGCTTGCCATTCAAGTGAAGAGATAAGTGTATGCAAACTTAGACATTGCACGGTGCGATCGAAAAATAAAAACAAATGGATGTCCGTGGCGTGCTCGCTAATTCCTGCCAACAATCCTACAATACGAAGCTTGTCATCCTCTAAATCCCAAATGTCACCCAAATGATTAGGTGACATTTAAAAGAAGATGTTTTTAATAACACTATCTACGATCAAATAAAAAACATTGTGTTAAACACTGATGTGAGTTTTGATAATTTCACAAGCTTGACATTATTATTTTACAAATGCTTTATGTATGTTTGCTGCTCAGCTGATCCATATGTGATCTGCCATTTACGTGTTGGCATTTATTTTGTACTGAACACTTTGCATATTTCTGGTGTTTGACATGTGAAGCATAGTGTTGTTCTATGTTTAACAGACAGAGTGATATCAATGCTCTTTTCAGGCTCTTGACAAAAAAAACAGTGAATTACGTCGCTGCTTAAGAACCAGATGTTTCCATCAGGGGGTGGTCGACACTAGAACTTAAAGGAGGCTAACAAAATATGTAGCAGAGTGTGATTTGCACTTTCCACTGTCATAGAACATGCTTATTATGTGCTGTCAAACATGTCAGGATTATTTAAAATAAACAAATAATTGGAATAAAACAAACATCTCCACATCACAGACAGTAATGAGCTGACTGATGAAAATGTTGAAGTGAAGGATGGATCGTGGCGTTCACTTAGCAGGTGAGCAGACTCGTTTTTGAGTCACGTCTCGGTGCTTCGACTGAGGCTGAGTAAAGTCAGCGTCCTTCTGCAGAATTTGTTAACCACATGAGCAGGCAGTGGTGTGCCGAAGGCAGGATGACACTGATTAGTGACAAGCAGACTGCAGCACTGCAGGACACCGTCAGCTGTCATCGAGAGAGGACCGGGCCGTTAAGTCTGGCCCACCCGACTCATTTCTCAGAACTTTTTCAGTGACATTAAATCAGTTCATGAGCAAATCCAAGAGGCACGCAGATCAAATCGTCAGTAGCACAATTAAAATCCAGATAATGACGCGGATATTTCATTCCAGTGTTGTTTTATTTAAGATAATTTCCCGTCTTTGTGAAAGAAAATTCCTTTATTGAATTTAATGAAAGATGTTGTGGTGCAAACTGCTTTTTTTTTTAAACAATGAAAGGTTGAAACTAACACATTCTGGGGGGTATCTGTGCTTTCAGTGGATAGCAATAAAACAAATATGATCCTTTTGCAATCACTTATTTTTTATTGCACACGGAAACTGTTAAATACGCATGTTTGGCTCCAGTATAAAGTATTACATGTAGAGTTTATATCGGATGCAAAGTATTTTACTGCTGCTCATTTTCAGTGACTGCAACAGTTAAAACAACAACAAAAAAAGAGTTTCTAACCAGTCCTGCAGCACTGTGACTGTTAAACTATGGACTTCATGAAAGCTCCCCAGATCTGAAGCCAGAGTGTTTGATCGCCCCCTGGAGGCTGGTGGCAGTAGGTCAAAAACACGCGAACACATGGGACATGAGCCAAAGAAAAAAAAAACTTCACCTCATACATTTTTCCCAAACATGCTGTCTGTCATATTCAGTATGTTTTATGACATTTATGTTTGTTCAAGTGTTATTTCTTCTCATAAGTTTGTTTTTATGGCTCTACTGCAGAATTTTTCTTTACCAAAAAAACCCCCACATCCTTGCCTAAGGTGTTCACACAATACTGATTAAGTCCATCAGCACCTGGTCAGTGTCTCTGTAGTTCATGTGTACTTACTTTTAAATCTTCTCGTATCTGTGGTGACTTTCCCGAGCTGCTGTACTGGTGGTGATATGCTTTACATTAACACGCGATAACCAGTTTGCCAGAGCAGAAGATGAAGAGAAACCAGAAGTGTGGAGATGGAGTACGCTACAGTTACCAGGAGTAAGAAAGCTATCATTGACAATGACATGTGATAAGCACGTGTCCACAGCGTTTGTGTAATTATGTAAATACTCTTGTCACTAAAAGGAGGAAACAAAAGTTCCACACTGCAGGTTTAAACATTTTTTGATGCTACAAATGCCACTGACCAGCTCTTAAGCTCCATGTTGACTGGGGTGATCGTCCCCTTTGCTTCTGAATATCACCGACTTGATGGGCCTGCACTAGCGGACCACTAGGTGGTCACATGACAGCCGCTTTCCTGTTTACCAGACACCAGTCCTGTAGAAGTGGTGGACCAACATGCCAGCTTGGCAGCAAACTTTCGCCTTTGTTATGAAAACGGTTCAGCGAAAAGTATTTCTGAAAACATTTGAGGCGAGAAATAGGCTATGCAGTTGTTGAATCTGTCCTCATTTTAGTTCAACTGCTAGTTTAGCTGTTTGATGAAAGTCTGATCTCCACTCCCTGCGCCTCATTTTCATAAAGTAGAAGTCAAGTCTACTTTATGCAAATGAGCTGCAGGCAGCTTGCGGATGACACATTTCGCTGGAAAAGCCCCACAACACTCCAGAACAAGAGTGTTTCACATACACAGTGAACAGGAAGCGGGATTCTGCCGGACCCAGTGGACGCATAGCATTAGGCTAAAAATGAGGAATGAATTGGGAAGGGCATGCAGTTCCTCAAATGGCCACTTGAGGCTGACTCCAAACGTGAGTAAATCCCCATAGACCCCCATATTAAAATGTCCCACTTTTGGGAGAAATAAACATATTTACAGCCTGATACAAAAAACAGCTTTGGTCTCTACACATAAGTTCCCCTTTTAATGCTAACTTTACAGTTTGTGGACATTATATAACTCATCTGTTTGACTTGTACTGGGGCTTAAAGTTAAGCATCACTCATTGTCACAGAAAGGTCCATGGCTCAGAGATGTTTGCTTGCTCCACCTCTGCTCTTTGGTGGATTAGCAGGGAGTTAGGAGGAATCAGGTTCACCTTGACGAGTTTTAAAACCTCTGTTCAGGAACCCTGCAGGTGACGTGACTGAGGGTTTGTGTATCTTTATATAATCTGTGTATAAATATCACTGTGACTGACGTAACTGCTTTGTAACAGTCGTGGTGGCGCCTCGTTGTTCTGTTGTGAACTGTAATAACCAATATATAACCAACCAGTCAAGCTTTCACTGCTTTTAACACTATCATTGAATTTATTTTTTGTGCATTATGTGTTCCGCTTTCACTTATAATAACTATCTATGCATTTGAATAAACTGCCATATTTTGCACAGGCATGATGCTACATAATGAATATTTTAGCCTTTAAAGAGCTGATCACTAACGACGCAGTCACTTGGCAGCTATCTTCTTTAATGTATTCACATCTGCAGTCAGACAAGAGCATGAATTTACATGCACTTTGTTAATTGACCCAGAGAAGCGCAACCCTTAAACTGCTCCTCTGTTCCAGATGACATTGGATCCCACTGCGTAATCCCCTGACCTGGCTCCGGCTGCCAGAGTTAATGTGCGAGGCATTACATCATAAAAACAGAAAGGCACTGTAAAACATTGTGTTGTCAGGAAGTGTCTGCGTCCCACATAATTTCCCTCCTGGCCACTAGATCTATGAAACTTTCCTTTTTAGTTTGTTTCCTGGAAGGTATGTTGATTAAATATTTTGTTCAGAACAAAACAAACCTTTTATTTTATTTTAAAATCATTATGAATAAATATTGTTCACCATCAACTAATTCAGTAACATCATAGCTACTCATGTGTCTAAAATTAATTTTTAGACAAAAAACTAATAATGACTTGTTCATGTGTCAGATAAAATGTATTTCAGAGGCCTTGGAGGCAGCATGTGCACTACTGCAGCTCATCCAGTAGATGGCGCAGTCAGGTTGGGAGTTCTGCAGCTTTTATTGTCCACAGCCCAGACAGCTACAGCAGCTCTTCACAGCTGTCAATTCCAAACAGAAAGCTTAAGCAGAACCGGAAGACAATCGAATTTACTTTCAAATTAAAAGCACATCGTTTTGCGCTTACGCGCTTTACATAGTTTACGTGTGCTACAGCTGTCACTCTATGATAATTTAATTCAGATTTTAAACCATTCAAAGTGTTTATTTAATATTATAGATTATATATCTCGAGGGTAATAATTAGCGTATTGACAAGCTCGTTAATATTTTGAAAGTTGCTACCGGATGTGCTGCCGTGAATCGCGCGTGACTTGACGCCGCTCTGCGCCGCTCTGTAGACAGTCGGTCGTACCGGAGAAACCGAAGCGCTGGATTCAAGTGTTTAACCGTGTTGTCTGCGGCTCCCAGAGTCTCAGCTCCTGCAGGTAAGACAAATACAAGGCAATGGGAATTTGCGGTTGATGTGAGGTTTCTCGGCTGTGTGCATTTTATGTTTGTTCGGTTACCCTTTTCTTTTTTTTCTCTCTTTTTTTCCCTTTGCGGCGAGTGCGACTGTTGATGTGGCATTTTAATTTCTCGGTTGCTTCTCCCCCCCGTGAATAGCAGCACAAAGCTACGCATCGGCACGGCGGCTTGTCCCGAGTGCTGCACATGGAAGCAACAAGTAGAGAGAAATAAAGTTGAGGGAAGTCTAATGTGACAGCGGTATCCGTGACACTGGCCGTGTCGGTGTGCGGGAGGCTTCATAAGTCCGTGAGCGGGGCTGTCAGACTGAAGATTAATGAGCGTGAGCTAGCTAACTGCTAGCTAACTAGTTAACCAGCGCGAGCGGACTCAAGTTCTCCCGTCGAGCGGTGGTTGGCGTTTCTGCGGTTGAGTTTTTCCTGTGAGCTAAAGGGTGACTCCAGAGCAGTTCGGATATGTTATTTTATTTGAATTCCACGTTAAATATCATATTAAGTGGCCTCTCATTAACTACAGTAATACACCCCCCTTATGTCAACAGTAATCTGTCACACTGTTTCCCATCAAATCAAAGTTAGTATGTCTTTTGTATGCATGCCGAACTAACCGATGGTTTCCTAGAAGACTTAACAACATTGAGATGTTTATTGTTATTATTATTCCTACACTGGTAGGTAACACCTCATTAAATTGCCAACATTTTGACTGGACTCTGGTGAGGCGCGTCCCGAAGCTGCAGGTTGCAGAGCGCACACACTGAGACCATATTCGCCTGAAGCATCGTTTTTACTGTACCTTGGCTAGACCATCCCGGGCTGGGAATATTTTTAGAGCACCTAATGGTAGGGTTTATTGTGCAGGGCTACATTTACTGCAGTTTTAGTGTGTTCCTCCCCCCGTGTTTCTGGTTTCCAACCCCGCTGCGCTGGCACACAGTCTTCATGGACATGCATGGGTTTATGGTGGAAAATGGCACAGAGAGTCGTGGAGCTGTACACGTGAGGGACACTGGAAATGTAAGATCAAACATGTGTGTGACAGTTTGAGATTGATGGCTGCATATGTTCATTTTGGATGTAATACCCATAGAGACTCTTCCAGGGGTTGGAGGACGTAGAAAGTATTTGACCATGTTTTGATTTTTCCAGGTTCCTTCCTTTCAGTCCATTTAGTTTATCTCTGATGTTGAAGGTCAAGTTGTGCTTTCCACTACTGCACAGACTGTCCGCACTGCAAAGCGTGCCGACCGAACACGTGCCAGGAAAACAAGTGGTGCTTTGGACAAATGTTTGGTATGAGGAGCTGCCTGTGAGGAGGCTGTTTGTTAATGATGAACTGTAATGGTGTGGATGACAGAGCTGTAATTGAAGTGGTCGCTGCAGGACTTCGGAGGTGCTTTTGTAGATGCTTTCTATCACACTGTGAGCTAATGAAGTGTTTTTTTTTTTAACTTCAGTCGCAAAAGCTGTGTTGTTGTATTGATGTCTCATTTCAGGGAAGTTTGGAGAGAGATGTGAGACGAAGATGATAGAGGATCACCTATCGTTTAGAAAAGTCTTTCAGAAGGAAGTTGTTGTAGTTCAGTGTGCTGATTTAACATGTTCATCAGGAAGTGGAATTTGTACAAAAAACCCCTTTTTTTTCTTCTTCAGTCACAACTGAAGTGTGACTCAGACTTTCCAAGAATCGGATGTTCATCGCAAATAAACTCTCATAAACCTAGAACTCATACTGTGGCGTCCAGATTGTAGTGCTTTAATAGAGCTGTAATAACATTTTGTCCTGGATTTGCAGCGCAGAGATCTGATTCGAGTCTTCCTGATCTTAGAAAAAAAAAAAAAGCATTTCAGATATCCGCAATGACTTTCTTCTGATCCACAGTTGTGATTATATCCATACCATCAGTCTTCCCTGGACAAATGATGCACCGTTTATTTTTGTTCCCATTGCAGGTGTGTACAGTTGAAGCTCCAGATATCTATAATGTTTGTGTAGCTGATTTATGACTGGTTGTATTTCCACTTTCAGATGTCTACAATTACGACTGGTCAGATTTAAACTGTAGTCTGGTATCCCTTCAATTCAGCATACCTATGTTGTCCTTTTAAGCTATCATGTTGTAGATATCTCAAACTGGGGTTCTGCCTTGTCAGAATGCAACTACAGATATCCTCAATTAGAGTTTAGGTTGCAGATGTCTGTAGTTACTTCAGAAGCTACGGCCGATGGGAGATGGAGTCGGCTTGTTTTTTTGTGTTTTAAACGTACTGTGACTGTAACTACATATGACAAGGTGTTTTATCGCCATGTCTGAGCAGCCGGAGGACAAACTTCCTGTCTTCTCTTTTGACCGCAAGTGGTGAACAAAGCTCTCATTCTGTACAAAATCTTCGCTAATGAGCTCTGTCCAATGATCCAATCTATTAGTTCTGCTGACACGGTTCAAATGCTTTGCCAAACCAGTGTCCGATGGGAAACCTCGCCTTGTCTGGATATTACTAGTCATAGTTTGACTGGTCAGAATGACATAAATATGTTGCTGCTGCCAACTTCATTTGTATTTGGTGAGAAAAGACCCGAAGAACTCCTGCTTCTTCTCACCAGTAGTTTCGGAGGTTACGAGGCAAACAAACAACTTCTAAAATTGTCGCCCCGCGCTGTGTCTAGACTGCAGGGATGGGCCGTTGTCTGGATGGCTGACGGGACGGGACGCGGACCAATCAAATGACAAGATGCTGGCTCGTAACCGCTTCCTCCTCCTGGTGGTGGTGGGTGGAGCTGCGCTGGCCATCCTCAGTCTGAGCCTCCAGTTCTGTAAGTACAGCACGTGTGTTTCAACTGCTTTACATTTTCAGTCGCTCTCTGGAGCCATGACCCAATATTCAGATTTGTGTAAGAAAAAAAAAACAAACAAACTACTGTGTTCCATAGAAATGTTGCTCGGCCCTTCTGTTCCATGTGTTTTACATGCTGTGCTCATACATTGTGTCTCATTGCTTTCCTATTTAAGAGACCCCATTCATGTCAAAACAAAGCAGAATCCCCTATAGACTTCCTGTAAATCCCCAGCACCAGCAGCGGGCCTCCCTGGATTCTCCGAAACCCCGTGCGAGTCCCACTCACATCTGCTGTGAATTGCCTAGGTGTACACAATTGTGTCATTTCTCCATCAGGTCATTGTTCAGCATCCCCTGTAGGTATTGTCTACATAGTGTGTCCCTGCCAGCCGCGCTGAATGCAAGGAAGCCGCTGCTCACTAAAACGAGACGAGTCGCCCTGTGCTGGACGTGATTTGCAATCCTCGCAGGCGATTGGGGAAACACAGGGGCGTGTGCAGAACAAATGGTAATTTATATTTGCATGTAAAATGTGTGAGGTTCAGCTATTTTGTGCCGCGTTCCTGGAAAAACCCCAAAGAAGCGGAAGTGTTTATGGCGATCGTAAGCCTGCGTCTGAACAAGCATATAGGATTAGCCATCCCATAAATCACACTCGCACATATGCAAGGATTATAGGGGGAAATCAGCACCACAGAGCTGGTATTTTTGGACTGCAGAATTTCCTGAGCTGTCCTTCATCATGAACACGCTGTCCTCGTGTCAAAACTCAAAAGCACAAGATGAGGAACTGAAAGCTTTCGCTGTTGCCTCGTCTTGGCAAAAGAGCAAATAGACTCACTCAAATAATGCCTGAAATTATCATCAAATTTGCCGTTAACCAGGTTGAAAAAATAAAAGACATGGAAAATCACTACTTGGAAAAACATTTGTGTTTATTTCCTCTAGCGGGTATGTCGGTGGTGTGAATGCTTACGGATTCAAATGAAGCGTTCATGGACGTTTTTAGTTTGGATTGTTTTCTTAAAGCAGTGTTTTGTTGGACATCTGTGGTGCAGAGAGGGAAGAGAAAGGTTTAGGAAACAGGTACCTGGTGCTCAGAAGCTTATCTGACCAGAGAGCTGCACCACGGAGCGAGATTAGTGGGTTATGAGGTATGCTGAGCCTGAAGACAGAGTTTCCAGTGTCAGGAGCAGAATTTCAGATTTAAATCGTCTGTAAGAAGCTAACCTTCTGCTGCCGTTTAGGATACACGTTATATAGTGTGTTTGACTGAGGAATTAAACTGTCACGTAAGTGGTTCAGCAAAGTCATGCTTTCCTCCTTTTGTGCAAGTCATGCTTTAGATAGTATCTCATGCCGTAATGCTCCGCTGCTTGTTTTAAATCTATCACACGCTGAATGTCGAACTAAAGCTCGACTTGAAAAGATTACGCTGCAAATCAAATCGCAGCATCTGTCAGACAAATCGCAATTATATATTTCCCCCCGCGTCACTCAGCCGTAGTCTGCACTTAATCCTGAACCTTTTTTTCAAACATGCACTTGTTTCCAATAATCTGACGGCAGTTCGTCGTGCCGCCGTCGTGTCTGAATAAATGAAGCAAAAGCTTGTCTGGTTCTGCCCCTTCGTTACTGTGTCAAAAAACAAACTAATAAACAAAAGAACAAATAAACACCAACAAAAAAAAAAGAAAAGCAAGACCGAGAACAAACTAGAAGTCTTCACCCAAGGTGCTCATCATGGAAGCAGTGCCACAAAACAACATCCACCTACAATAAGTGACCACAAGCAGCTATGTGCACAGTCTGAAGGACAGGATGTCGCTTCAGCAGACTAATGAAGATGCATGAATGTCCCGTGTCTACAAAGGGCTTAATCATCATTCTTGCATTCCAACTCCAGAGTACATACAGTATGATTTTTCTAAATTTTAAAACAGAAAATGTTGAATTCTGGTCTGAAAATGATTATAGTGCTGCCATATCTGCCAAAAGCATTACATAATCAGTATGAGATAAAAGTATCACACCATCAGCCAGGATATTTATCACATTATTGGGTAATGTGATGGGTATTTATTGGGCAGGTTGTTACATCATTGGATTTATTACGATTTTGATTTAACTTAAGTGCAGTTTTTAAACATTTTGAGGCATGGCTCCTCATCCACATGACAGTTTGTGCTTGACCACATTAGAGGAAGTTCATATCAATGTGTGGTGTGAAGGAAAAATGACTTTCCTGGTTTGGAGTTAGTCTTTTACAGAACCTTTATTGACCTCCTGAGGTAAACGTAGTGCTTGTAGCAGATGTGCGCCCTGTAGCCTCTATAGATTCTTGACCTCATTGTAGGAGGACAGGCAGGACAGCCTGAACCTCTCAAGGCCAGATGATACCAGGCTGATCTTTGTTTCCCTTTCTCCCATACAATCTGGATGTGGCTCCCACTAAAGGAGGACATAAGACTACAGGTGTGAGAGGGATCTGTGGAACTGATGCTGGCATTGAACTGCTGTTCTGTTGGTGTCACTTCTCCTGAATTCAGTAAACCTTATTTCAACCCAAGTCATCTGAGTCTCTGGTGTGTCTCTCTGTGTCGGGCTGCTCATCCTGCGCCAACCTCTTCCAGAACATATAGAACTGTGATCTTGTCCTTTGTAAGATGCTCAGAAGCAGCGGCCCATCTTACTCTGGGCAGGTATTTCCATACATGCCTGTCTTTGAGAGTTACAGTCAGTCACTGTTACAGTCAGTGGAAGTCAAATATTTGCTGGTTTTTGTGAATTAGGGGACGTTCTTCATGTGGTTCACTTTTAAAGCTGCCCTTACTTTATTTTTTTGATCTGCTGTTGGAGGAGGAAGACTGCTGTCATCATTTATTCATCATACGTAGAGAAGGAATTGAGCCATTATCCTGGAAAAGCAATGGGATGAAAGCAGGAGGGATTTTCTCCTCATGTTTAATAGATGATCAGCTTCTGTTTTTGTTCCAGTTTTCTGTTATCGCCCGCTCGTCTGTTCATCTGCTTTACTGCCTGCCCTTCTGTCTTGTGCTTCAAAGTGAAGGCCCGTCCTCGTGTTTATTGGTGTTTGTTGACCATTACCAGGAGACACTGAGTGACGGATGATGATCGATGGCAGAGTAAATGATTCTCTGTGGCTCCAGGCTAGCGCATATTAAAACCGATGCGAGGCAAAGGGTGCCATCGCCAGCTATCCCAGAGGAAAGCGATGACGGAGCTTAGAGGCGCTCCAGAGAGAACAGCCGCAGGAGAGGGCGGTTAAAACGACGTTAAAACACAGAGAAAGGGATCTATTTTGAGACGCAAAACGGCAGCGGCGAAGGAAAAAGGTGGAGCGGGCCTTGATGGGAGTTAAGTGCTGCGAGAGGCTCGGCAGATTCACAGCGAGAGGAGAATGTCATGGGAGGATATAAAAGTAGAAATGGAAAGGTCGGCTGTCTGCGAGCTTCAGACAGTCAGACTCTGTGATAAAAGAAACAGAGCAGAGAAGACAGTTTACAGTGAAGTCCCATATGAACGTACTTCAAACAAAGTGCAGACAAACTGAGAGCTTCTTCTCTCCGATGTTTGAGCAAGGCCTCAGCGTATACCGTTAGATTTCTGTAACTTTCTCTGAAACAAGGATCCACCTGTGAATATCCGTGAGTGTTTGATAGGCAGAGGTCCAAGCACTTCACATATTCCTCCCTCTGCATTCCTCACATCCTCGTTCCTGTTTAACTGGACTGGTTGCCTCTGCACTGGCAGCGACGGAGGCGGTGAGCTTTCTGGACTGTGACCAAAACCCAGGAACAGAAACAACATCAGCGTTAAAGTTGGAAACCTGGTTTTCCTGGATGTGATTTAACAGCTAATTCTCCTCCCACCAGCTTTATGGCCGCTGTGGTTAGAGCTCCACTTAATAACAACGCTTTCATCTAATGTGTCTGAATAGTAATCAGCCTTAAAGCTTTTATTCCTCTCAAATGGACTAGAAAAAAAAAAGTGCTACCCAGCAATTTTCAACAGTAGTCCTTTCATTTCCTGTCAGTTTTCAGGGCCTGTCACTGATTGCAGGAGTCCGACTCCACCTTTGCGTTTCTGTTGCTGGATCTCAGTGCGAGTTTTGACCACACCAGTCACTTTAGAGCAGCTGGAGGATCACTTTGGGCTCTGTCTTGTGTTTTCTATGGCAATACCGCATCAAAATTCACACATGTATACTTCAAGGCCGCGCTCTTGGCCCTCTGCTTTTCTGGTGCAGCGTAGAAATTAACTCTGCCTCTTGGCCTTTTCTAAACTGCTGATCATCCCGTCCCCAAAGACAGGCCTGGGTAAGAAACTGGATACAACTTGGCTGCTTGTGTGCAGACTGACAATAGCACTTCACTTTAGAAAAAGCTGTCTTCTTATCTCTGTGTTGGCGCAGGAGGGGTTTTAATCCGGAGAACTCTGACCTGTGTGTTGTGTTCATGCTCCCTGCAAAAATGTCCAACCCAGCTCATGCTTTGTCACCGCACATCCCCGGTCTCCAGAAGGTGTTGTGTCTGGCTGCCTGGATCCGGGGCTGTTTAGTAGCTCGCACTACAGCAGATTGATGTATTTTGATGGGACTGGATTCATTGTGAGCCGGCTGCCTCGCTGCAAATGCATGACAAATAGCATTTGGTATAGTGTTGAGAATATAACTTCAAAAAAGAGACGCTTTTCAATCCCTCTTGCCCACATTTCTACACTGACTTTGCTTTCCAACAATATTAACACTGTGTGTGTCACTTTAAAGTAGTATATACAGCCATTAAAGACAAACTGTGATGCAGCCTGTATTTTTCTAATGCCGAGTCGTTCAGCTGCCAAACATACTGAACAAAGGCTTTATTACGGAGGCCTGTTGGAGTGTAAATGTGTGCTGTTCAGACACATTAGCTGCAGGATTTAAATGATAATATTCAGGCTTTCTATCCACGTTTTCTCCGTGTGCTTATCGTACACCAGATTCTGTGGGCTGAAACTTATCCCAGAATGCATTTGGCAAAATGCAGGGTCCTTGGCAGCCTGCCAGTCTATCCTCAGAGTAACACACCGACAGACTACCATAATAAAGGTTCTTTCACAGCTTAACTGTTCGATGCGGTTGAAATGTCAGTGGCGTGCTCGCCTGGTTAGCTCGGTTTGTCCTTTGTGATGTTAACACTGTTAGACCAAACTGCTAGACCAAGAAGAATGCACAGGGATCCCTGCTCCAACCATATCAGCTTGCACTTGCTTGCACCTGAGCAGACTGAACTGAGGAAACTTGAGAAAGCTGCATTTGTGTGTCCGGCTTTTCTTAACTTTTACAGAGGAGCAATAATCACAAACTGGGATGTGCACAGGCCAAGACAGGAAGTCTCAGCAGCGGGTGATTAAAACTGCCCCGAACATCATTGGTACCGAGTGTCAGCGATACCAGCGAGACGAGGCGTCTGCACAAAGCCCAGAGGATGCTCAAAGAAGATATCCAACCCCAACCGCAGCCTGTGCAGCCTGCTTGTGACCGGCAGCCAATACAGGGTCCACTGCTGTACCACCAGACCTCCAAGGCTGGGAGTTTATTTCAATGGTTCTTTTTACTGCTTTGTTATTTATTCATTAAATAATGGGTGTTTTTGTGAGTAGCATAAAGAAACTTCATCTGTAGCTTCATTATACAATCCTGCGTGCACAGTGGTAATTAAACTGAACCTTGCATCTGCAGATTCTCCACATTAAACGTCTCAGATCTGTATTAAGGACAATCAGGAGCTTATCTGTGCATCCTCAGCTTTCACTGCGTTACCAAGCATTAGTGCTTAATTAAATGTGAGGATGTTAATCTGTTCCCGGATACACTTGTGTGTCCCTGTGGATTGTTTGTAAGTACACAATCCGTTTTTTGTTACCCTGATTGTGTGCGCCAGACACACACACAAAGGCTGAATGTAAGAAGGTCTGTTATGGTAAGCAGCTGCAGCCACTCATTTCCACACTTTGTGTCAATATTTGCTCCGTCCTTCCCCTGGGTTTTGGTTACTCCACCGCTGATGGCACAGGTCATGCAAGTGGAGCCACACCTTCTTAATTCCAGGCCAAGCCACATTCTCTGAGTACCTTTTTACCTGCTAATCACTGCGGCGCAATAGCTGACACAAATTTGTTTGCCTGCATTTTTGAGGCAGATCACCCTCTGTGCGCTGAGGTGAGCATCAAGCTGTGCCAGTGTGTGCGTAATGATGGACTCGCACGACAGAGGTGCACGATTAACATGGTGAACAAGTTCAGCTGGTTGTTTGGGAGTGGGCATGCATGCCTGTTGGACTATGTAAGAATGCATGTGGAGCATTAAAGCTTTCACACGCATTTATCAGTGCCAGGCGGAGTTGTCACCTTTGTTAAAAGCTCTCCCAGGCTGCAAGGGGAATTTGGAGACAAATGCAAGTCATAAATGCGTATTACTTTAGCCACATGCAGTTTGGAAACTCCGATGACTGTGGGCGCTCTACAGTGTGCGCCGCAGTGTTGGGCAGGGAGCTACAAAAGCCCCATTGTGTAGGCAACTGTGACTGAGAGCTGGCCTCCAAAAGTTTGGTTAGTCTAGGCAGGCGTATGTGTGTGTGGACGGGTAGCCGGGAGGTGGGGAGGCAGCAGTGTATGGGGCACCGAGTGTGGAGGGGGACAGGTTATGGTAATGAATGAGCTCCAGTGTGCGCGGCTGGACCTCGAGCTGCCGAGCAGTCGTCAAAATGGTCTCCACTGTCGCCGCACACCTTCTCTTCTTTCTCATTTCTGGTGAGTTTAAGTAGATATCTGCATGCACAGATTCAAAACATTTTAATCTAACTGAGACCTTACTGCATGGGTTTCACTACTTGTCTAACTGGAAAGCTCTCTGGCTGTGGATTTCTAGGTGTGCCAGCTGAGGCAAAGATGGTTGCAGGACTTTTGATCAGAGGCTTTCTTGTCTTTGGTTAGCCCTTATACAATGAAATCCTCATTTTTAAAACGGCATGCAAAAACTACCTAGATCATATCAACATACATAGATATACATACAGCATCTTTGCGCCCAGTGGACGAGGTTTCTGTGGTTTCAGCTAAATTCTGATGTTTTCTCTCACCTTGTCTGATATTCTCGTACTACTACTACTCGTACAGCCTAATTAGCATAAATAGAACATTAAGTACTTTTACCCGATTATTTTGACAGCTTGTGCTTCAGACGTGTCAGCGCTTGGATGAAATGCAACGATGATGTTTCCGCTCTTGAGGAGAGAGAGAGGCGAGATGTGGCTGTGGAACCCTTTAGATCTTCAGTGAGGCGGCCGCTTTACAGTAAACGCTGAACGTTTTGTCTCATCTGCTAATGGCGAGATTCTCCCAGAAACTCGACTCGTATTTCTTTCCGAAAATAGCTAATTTAGCTCCGTACTACACTGAGCAGAAGCATTTGCAAGTTTGTGGAAGCCGTATGAAGGCAATCGTGTGTCCCAGTCACTGTTTGTGGACAGTGGCTATTACTAAGCAGAAAGTGTTCCTATTTGAGCAGATGGAGCTGTTAAATGTGAAGTAGTTTTGCTTAAGATAGTGACTGATTATCAGTTATTTGACTAATTGTTTCAGCTCCATTTGCATTAGTTTTGCCTATAAAATGTCAGAATAATGAGAAATGCAACGCGTAGTGTCCCAGAACCAGAACCAGCAGCCCATTAATGCTGCATTTTAAGGAGCGTAGAGCAGACGAAACAGCTGAAGCTCTCATTTACGAAGCCTGCAGCAGTAAAAGTTTGGCATTCCTGACTGACAAATGGCTCAAACGATTATTTAAATGGAGTCAAGACGATGCGTAAGAGTCCGTTTTGCACGTGCAAATACCGCTCTGATGCTGCAGAAGGATATTTTACGTCCTCCCAATGTAGGACGATATACGCCAGAGTCGTTCCCACAGGGTTGTGTCAAGCTTTGTTGAGCGCCGTGTCAGATAATGCGTGTGACAGTTAAACAAATAAAAACATGATCCCGAGAGCAAGTTTGTAAAGCAAGTTTACTTTGTAAAGCACATTTCAAGGCAGGGCGATTCAAACGGCTTTGCATAAAACATGAAGGCATTAAGGCAATACATAAAAGCAGCGTTAAAAAAAACAAAACGCATAAATCACTGCATGTAAAGCAAACATAAGTAAATATTTGCACAGAATGGAGGAACTTTGAGCCCAGCTGGAGGGAAGTGGAAATGTGTGAGTAAGAGTGAGAGACAGGGTGTAACTGCTCTGTACTCTAGCATTCAGAGTCTGGGATTTAAGTCGGAGGGTTGTTCTAGAAATGAGAACCCATTAGCTCTTTGTGTTTTATGATCAGACAGGCGGTGGGCCTCTCTCTGCTTCTCTGCAGCAAGATGGAATATTTGCACAGTTCACTGGTCAGCTTGGCTTTCCGACGTGTGTGTGACATAAGTGGGATTTGGATGTCCGACTTGCCAAGAAAGGGGGCACGAGGGTTCAGCTTCTTTTTCATCGCAGTTGGATCCATGTAAATGGTCCTTCCGGTTCCCACAACACCTCTGCTCTGATTGGACCGTTCCTCTCCGGGTTCAGAGGTCGCCAGTGTCCAGGCAACGTGGGGGCAACAGAGAGGGGCTTTTTGGGTGCAGAGCTGTTGATATGGAGATGAACCGAGATGGAATTCGTTTTCTCAAGTGCAATTTGTCAGTTGGTGCAGGGCTCCTCGTTATATCGTTTCTGACTCCTCGCTGCTTCAGTTTGCTGCTACCTGGCACTAAAAGGCTGCAGGGAGGGGGGTGCTCTGCTGGTCTCGCATCTATTACAGCAGTTTTTTTTTTAAACATTTCAATGCTCAGCAAAAGCACTGATCCCAGCCATGCTTTGCCTGCACTCTTTTCAATAAAAGCAGCGCATAATGTCGGCTGTTTCATCCTGTCTCCGTTTCCCACATCCTGAGAATTTACTGGTGGTGCAGATTGATCGATGTGCATGCAGACACTGCATCGCAGTTTAGAGGAGGAGGAGGAGAGAGGACTTGGTTTGTTTTCTTAAGCCAACATTTTAGGTTTAAAGATACCCCAGAGATGTCTCACTATAGGTAGGTGTCACAGTTTTCCTCTAAAAGTCTCCGGTGCATCGATGCATGCTACAGATTAGCGATGCTCCACACACGCTGCTCATGCATCAGAGGCAGCTGTGCACAGAGAAGCCTCTAGTCCCCACTCAGTGACTACAGCACAGCAGCTTAGACAGCTGTGTCACCAAAATGCACTTTGAAAAGAGTCTTGTGTCAGATTTACCCAGTTTAAATCCAAGTGCTTTAATCTGTCTGTCTGGGCTACCCAGTGACAGACACACAGACACCTGCTAAATGTCGTGTACACCAACCTGACCTGTGAAAATATTTAGTCGCAAAAAAGATTTGGTCGCATGTGTGACCAAAGTGGTGCCGCTCTGGAGTCCGGTGGTGTTTTGACTTTTGTCGTCCTCAAATGTATTCATCCCCTTCCATTAAAGAAAAGGAAAAACTCACATTAGCCACTCAAATAACTAGAAAAAAGCAATAATAAATAAAAAAATTGCTAAATTATAATTTAGTGAAATAAGACGTTGCTTTTGAATTGTGGTTGAAAAGAATCATTTAAAAAAACAAAACTGTCCCAGACAAATTAAAGCCCTTTGCTGATGAGCAGTGAAATCCAAATACCTGTCAACAGGTGCAGAAGTCTGACTGAGAGTTACAGGAAACACCTGATGGCAGTGATTGGCTCAGAGGGTTGTTCAACAAAATATTACTTTACAGGTCCCATCATGCTTGTTTTGTTTTGTATTTCTGTTGAACCACAACTCAAAAGCAAGGTATGCATTACATTTTTATTTCTCATTACTTTTGTCAATTTAAACTTACTCCAGTGACATCTGTTTTTTTTCCTAGGAATAAATTTGAGGACGACTGTACATCATTACCTTAAAGCAGGTTTTATATGCCACCGATGTAGCCATGGATGCAAATAGGAGCCTGTTACCCATTTGGGTTCAGGCCGGAATATTTCAACAACTACATGATTGTTTTCTGTGAAATTTTGTCCTGACACTCGTGGTCTTCATTCATGGCCGTTGAAGAAGAAAGACATAAAAGCCACATCTTCTGTTTGCTGGTAAAACCTTTCCTGCTGCTGTACAGCACTTTGAGAGGAGGCAGAGGAGAAAGTGGTCCGACTGGGAGTACCATGTACCAGCCAGCCAGACATCAGTGGCTGCCTGCAGACGGCGAGGCTGCAGACTGTTACGAGCTGTAATTGTTTTCCTCTGTTTTCTTTCCTTGTTTACTCGGCTTCCCCTCTTGCTCTCTTTATCCCTTTTTTTTCACTCTCGCTATACCTCTACTTATGTCATTATCTTCTCCTACAGTGAACCTGATCCCCACCACTCCCATCGTGGAGGAGCAGCCCTTCCAGGCTGCAGATGGAGGCATCGGGGCGGCTCTGGGGAAGAGCAGGAAGCGGGTGTTCCCAGTGCCTCACACTGAAGAGCCCAATCCCATATTCGAGGCTTATGGCTACTGCAACACTCCCAACCGTACCGAGCAGGCCTGGGAAGGTGAGACCTCCACACTGACACATAAAATCTATTTAAACTAAAGGCTGCAACAAGCCTGCGGATGAAAAACTGTCTCGAGGGTGGTTACGTCTGCTTCAGAGACCGCTCCCCCACTGCCAGAGTCAGAAGCAGATTTGATGGACAGCGTATAAATACTTAATAATGTCAACTTTAGTGTGTCGGAGCTCAGGGGATGTGTTAATTTTGGGAAAGTCATTTCCACTAGATTGCATCATTCATAATGCTGCAGTGCTCTGGTTCCCTCTCTACAGCACAGCGGCGTGTCGCCCCGTTTTCAGCCTGAGGCGACAATACAAATATCCTTCACCGCTCGAGACAAGTTATACAAGCAGCCGCTAATTGAACTTTACTCTGTTTATCTCTGGGTGGCAGCTTTGTCACCAAAGGAAAAAAAAAAAATCCATTTGGTCTTTGAGATTAAAATTAGAATTTATTGAAAATCAATCACAAACAAGTATTTATTTATTTCTTTTCTATAAGTGGTGTTATTCTCCTCGGGGCTTGCTCATTTTCCCGTTTCTCCCATCTTCTATATTGACTTTTAAAGACACACAAGCTCGCGGTATACAAATTAGCTTGATGCATCTTGTGCTGCGGCTGCAAGATTCGTTAATTAAACATTTGCTTTCATAAGGTGTGATGTGCATAAACTTTCCCATCCTCGGTTAATTTCCTGAGCAGAGCACTCTTTTTTTTCCCCCCCAGTTTTAATGAGGTTCTTTTTTTACAGCTGCAAGCAGAATATACCCTTGAAAACATTTGGTGTATTTTAAAACTTGCATCAATTGATAGTCTTGGGCCAGAACACTGACATGCAGTCACCTTCTAAGTTAATGCAGCTAATTTGTTAGCTAGCATTTGCTTTGTTTTTAGTTTTACAAACATCAGCATTCACTTGGTATCATGTTTGTATCCACCTGATGAATGCCAGGCTAACAGTCACTCACTTTTTTGCTGTATTTTTGTTTTCCACTAACGTATGGTAGACCAGGGATCTCCAACTCCGGTCCTCGTGAGCTACTGTCCTGCAGGTTTTAGACGTTTTAACAAGTTAACGGCTCATTAACAGACTTGTGTAGAACTTGACGACAAGCTGTTGGAGATCCATTAATTTCAGTCAGGTGTGTTGCAGCAACATCTAAAACCTGCAGGACAGTAGCTCACCAGGACCGGAGCTGGAGATACCTGTGGTCGACAAAAACTGTCTGCAGGAAGCTCGGCTTGTGCTCCGGTAGTGAACAGTTGCTTCATCAGTGGGAATATCTTCCCATTGTTGAGAGCAAAGAGAACCTAAACAGCAAAATTTTGGACCGTATAACCAAAACAAGTTGGCTGAAAGATGGTACAAAGCTCTGCACAGATGAGGGAAACTGCAGTCAGGTGATACATCTCTGTATATTTATATCTTTGTCTGACCTCTCATACATTAGACTTAGTAAACTGATTGTTGATGTAAATAAAAGTCACTAGAAGTCATAATAAGTCCCTTGTTGAATTGGAGTAAATGCTGATGCGTCTTCTCCGACAGGTCACAGTCCTGCTGACTACAAGCTGCTGTCTGTCCAGGTGATGATTCGCCACGGCGACCGTTACCCACTTTACTCCATTCCCAAAACCAAGCGACCCTCCATCGACTGCACCCTCTCCACCAGCAGGTACACAAATGTTTCCTGTGAAAAATATCCTAGAAGTACAACATACAGCATTTTACACGTGTATATATGTAAAGTCCCCCCGTATGGCGCTATAGAAGGCTGAGGTGTATTTATTAGTGAATTTCACCGAATCTAAAGACAACTCATGTTTAGTCTGTCGTCTCATGTAGAAACAGCATGGATAAGAAAACATGCAACACAAATGACGCATAAAAAGCAGAATTATGCAGCACAAGAACCTGCTGACTGATGTGCAAGAAAGAGAGAAAATTAACAGCTTAACAAAACTGTTTCATTCGTTTCTGGAGTCTGCAGATTTATGCATGGTTTTAATTAAACCAGGTCAGAGTAAAGGGCATAAAATGCCACCAGCTGGTTTCCCAAGCGGCGACTCTCTCTCCCAGGCAGGAGCTCAGCCACCTCTGGTGCTGCTTAACAGGAAGGAAGTGGGAGCGAGTTAGACACCATTTACTCAAACAGCCTTTGATATTCCCCTGAAAGAGAACTTCTGGCGAGGTAGCAGCTGTCAGAAATAGAGCTCAATATGTTAAAGAGAAAATGGCCCCTTTTCTGTAATGTCCATGAAGCCCTGCAGCAATTAATTCACATTTTGTAAATCAGCTTCAGACTCTGAATATTGTAGAAGATGCACTTGAACAATCGCTGCCAGACTCATTGTGTTTGTCAGTGATGGCGGGCGGGTTTGGTTTCTACATCTGCTCCACTGTGCTGCGGTGCAGATGGATACGCGCTCATAATCACAAACACATTAACACGTGTGTGTGGTCTGTTGTGGCAGAGTTCTCGACAGTTTTATCTCGCTTGATTTGAGCAACATCCTCAGTGAGCAGCTCTGGTGAGGCTGCCATTGCTGAAACTCCCCACAGACATGCGGGTGGAAAATACACACACACTCAAATTAATATTATCTTCATTCATTATGCTCAGCTCTCTCTCCGCTGTATCGCTTCCCCCCAGTCTTCCCTTTAAAGTGTCTGTGCTCACACAGGCTCTGCTGCTCGTTCAAGGAGGCTAGATGAGAGTTCCTGATAGGAAGTGATCAAAAGCCAGCTCGGCTCTGTACGCGAGCCTCAGAAGAAGTCTTAAATCAGCACTTTGACATCCAGCTTCTGTGTGTTTACATCTGCTGGAGTGTATGCAAACGCTGCATGGGTGGATACACACACGTGTCCTATGACAACAACCGCTTTATTTCTAAATGCAGAAACTGTAGTTTGGTCAGATGGTTTGTGATGTGTGCACCCACATCCTCCTGGATGATTTATTTTGATCATATGGTTGATAAATCCCTGTTTTTGGCCTGTGTACCTGGGTTCAGATTAAGCCAATGACTGCTGCCACATCAGCTTTGCACATCTGGACAGAGCACAGGACACACTAATCCTTTTAACTGGCACTGTGCACGCAACTGTTGCCTTTCAGATTAGTAGGTTGCAGCTGATATGCAATGTACATTTGAATGTTAGATATTTTCCATACCTTTGATTATCAGCTGAAAGGAGGTCATGCAGTCCACAGGGCTCTTCTAATTCATTAGTTTGTGTATATGTGAGAAACTGAAACGAAACAAGCAGTAATGTGCCGTGGAACAAGCCTTTCTCTTCACACAACAGGTCCTTCTGTTGTCATTTGTAGCTAAAGTAGTCGTAGCTCAGTAGTGAAACATAACATTTAGTAAAATAGTATGTCACTGAGTTAATTTATTTTATTTGTTTGTTTTTTCTCTCTTTTCTTTTATTCTTATTATCCTACTTGTCCTACATTTGTATATATATTTATCCCTATTTGTTTAATTTATGTTCCTTATCTGTACATCATTGTTGCCTGCTCTTCGTGCCTTTTTAATTGCTCCCTGAGGACAAATAAAGTTTTCTGAATCTGAAAATTTCGGTATCACGTGTCGAAGCATCCATTCAACATTCTGATTTCTAAGAAGGAAACAAAGCAGACGACCAACCCCAACTTCATCATTCAGGGACATTTTTTCTGCGTCTTGTCTTGATAAACGATTAGATTTTTAATTTTTTATTTTAAATGAAATCATTTTTTGATTCTGATATTATTCGGCTGTTTATTTTATTGAGCCGTGGCAGCAGTGCAGCTCATGAGTGCTAATGTTGGTCTGTCCATTAGTCACAGCGTTCGGTCTCAGCTTTCTCATGCTGTTCCTTTGTTTTGTCATTTTTTGACGACCTTTCCATCAACTTCAACCGTACTTTGTGTTTAATTCTACGACACTTGTAACACGTTGTAAACATTGCACTTCATTTCCAAACAGCTTTGTTTGGTGTCTGTTTACAGACTTTGCCCTCTAGAGTTCAACGCAGGAAGATGCATTTATTTACGTTTGGATAGAAACTCACGTGTGAGGCCAATTTTACATAATATGCTGCAGCACTGTTATTGCACAAACAGGACCAATAATGCACCGTGAGACATAAGAGGAGGGTGTCGTGTCAGGTGTAGCGCCGGACCGCTAAATATTTCATCACAAGACATATGAACCTTCATGCCTGTACGTTACACAGCTGTCATGTGCTAAACTAGAAGAACTTTTTTTGTTATACCTTTATGCAGTTTGACTTTCAGCATCGTCAAGCAGCTAAATAACTTGATAACCAGTTTGAGTTTTCCTCAACTTACTGGTGTGGTTTCTCTGAATATCGTCACAAAAGTTTACTTGTTCAAAGAAATTCCAGCTTGGAAAAAAAAGAAGGACTTGCAAACACAATGGAGATCACAGAGAGTTAGATAGGAATGAATGGCGTTCCAGCTGACGCGCCTACAGACACAGAAAACAAAGCATTGTTTTTGTGTTGTGTTCTTAGCAGTGGACCTACATGCAGCCTCACAGACCTACTGTGGACTCTTCTGGTTACTGATCAGGCTGCACGGTTACGTAACAGCGTTTTAGAGGGCAGTCGTGTACAGAACGCTCCTCTCTTCATGACTTCAAGATAGCGTCTCATCACGCTGCCAAAGACTATGATAGAGGGCAGCATGTGCAAAGCATTACCCGATAGGCAGAGAATGTGCAGGTTGTCAACACATGCTGACTTCACAGATAAAGGTACGGTTATTTATACGCTTATTTAAAGGCTCCTGTGGTGGAAGGCTACCGCATGGTGCCTACTTTGGTTTGATAAGGAAAAAAATCAATTCCTTAAAGGCACATGAAGCCTCACTTTGAAATAAAATATTCTGCAAAGTTCAGCATCTTTAAGGAGCAGTTAAAATGTTTACTGTCGTGTTATCGTTCGCCCCTACAGCTCCACAGGTTGTTTATGTCTCAGCAAGTCTATATTCAGTGTTAGGCTCTCAGTTTGACCTCTCGGTGCCCGATTGAAGTAGTTCCACAACTTTCTCATGCATTGCTGTAGAATTCAGCCTCTTTTTCCTCGAGCACCACCATCAGGTCAACGTGTTGTTTTCAGAGTGAAGCCAGCGTTGACATTAGTAAGAATACCATTTAAATGCAGCGTGAGTTTTATTTTAATTTCCAGTCTGCAAAAGGAAACAAATGATTTCATCCACTATGGTTGTGCAAATATTTAGAGGTAGATAAAGATGGATAGGTAGTAGGTCTAATCAGTTTTCTCCACGCTACAAGAGTTATGCGGCGTTCAGGTTTTTAAATTTGCAATTCAAAAAAAAATGCAGGGGAAAGCCTTCATTTAGATTTCGTATAAAGATGGATGATGCATCACCACGTCCTCCAGCTACACAAAAAGGAAGCTGCAAGTGGGTGCTGCCTCCTCGTGCTGGTGACGAGACTGTAGTGTAGAGGCGTCGCCTGCTGTCCGGCCCAGATGTGAGCCCACGCCACACGGCCCAGCTACTGCACGCTTATGACGTCATGGATGCTCACTGTACACCAGATCAGTAACTGGTTGGTTATTAATTGGCTCTTGTGCTTCCTGTCACTGCTGCACACATGGCAGCACCATGTCTGAGCTTTTTGGGCTTCTCTGCTGGTGAGCTGTCATCCATCTTTATGCTATACAGTCTGTGTAAAGAAACAGGTGGGTGGAACTGTACTTACTGGAATTAGCATTTAGCTCAAGCACAGCCTGACAGAACCGTTAACATGGCCGCAAACTCTTAACAAAGTCCCCAAGTTTTGCCACTCGGCAGCCATCTTGGTGATATCAGGGCAGTAGTTTTAACACCACCAGGTCCTATCTGAAGGACACTGTGATGTTTGTTGGTTTGACTTTTAGAATAAGGAGGGACAGAACATGTGTCATACAACCACCATGTTTAGCGTGAAGGAATTTTCCAGAACACGATTCTTCAAGAACATCTCTGATCTTACTCTTGTTTGGCTGCAACACTTCGTAGAGTTTATTTGCACAGAAAATGCTAATCGAACAATATGGTGGGAGCTCCAAAAAGGTGGCGACAACTGAGCCATCGCACTGGAACGGCAAAGTGTGTTTGTGGTTTGACTGCGCCTGTGTTGCATGTGGAGCCCATTTCATGTTTCTGTTTGTCATGTTAGTAATGTTGCTGCTTCTGTTTTCATTCAGACCGCAGTGTAATTACAGGGATCTGAAGTAGCATATGCCCAGGGCTGGATCCTACAGAGAGCTCAGTCGTTTCTGTGTGTGTGTGTGTGTGGATCTAAATCTGTACACGTAGTGGGTTGCGTCTTCCTTATGCACACAAAAAAAAACGAGTCTGCCTGATGTAGCTCGTTACATTTTAGGTAAGACGAGTAGTAGTCACCATTAAGAATGAATAGGAGTCAATGTGATGTCCTCTGAAGTCATGGAAACATGACTCGTGTGTGTGTGTGTGTGTGTGTGTGTGTGTGTGTGTGTGTGTGCGCGCACCCTGGCACCAGCTTGCCGACCCACTGTCTCCGTCTGCGGTTAACTGAGCTCTTTTCTTTCAGCAGGCAACATCTCCTCTCTCCTACATCCTCTTCTAGCAGCACCGTCTCTCTCAGTGTTTTCCTTCATCGGTCCTCCCGTGCACTTTCATTTCTCCTCCCCGTCCCGTCCACGCCGTCTCTTTCCCCTCCTCCTCAGTCATTCTACCTCTTTTTCATCGTCTCTCCATCCCTTCCTCCCTTCCCTCCTCACTAATCTTTTTCCCCCCCGTCCTATCCAGTGATAATAGTGCCTGCTTAATGTAATTGGGCTCTGTAATCTTTGGTGAGCAACAATCAGCCTAATAGACAGCCTGGCTGGCTCTTTGTCCACACTGGTGTCCCCATCCGCTGACATCCAGTCTCCCAGTGCAGCCAATTAAATCTAAATCGTCCCAAACTCCCCACAGCAAACTGATCTGCTGATGACAGAGCAGAATGGAGTACTGCTGGGCACACTGTCTCCCTTGTTCGTCCTGCGCTGCATGTATCACATCCATGGAGGCCAGTGGTTGGACGACAACAGCCGCTGATGCAGTGTGACAGCAAAAGGAAGCGAATGCCTTTAAAAATAGAAAATGAGGGTGAGCGCTTTGAAGTTTTTATTTTGACGAGAACGAGGAAGCTGTCCTCGGTGGCCATGTGATCATCCTCCAGCGTCGCCGGTGGCTGCAGATGCCAGATTAGGTTTTTACTGGTCGCTTACAACGATCACGAGCCTGATTTAAGGTAATGACAGCAGGTCGTTTTTTACGGCTTTTCCTCAACCACTCTATGATCACTATGGAAACAGTGTGTGTGTGTGTGTGTGTGTGTGTGCGCGCGCCCCTGTTTAATCTGGGCGAGCTGAGCTGCAGCTCCCACAGATTTGTTATATTAAACTGTAATCTTCAATCATCTCTAATCTACTAGATCACCGACTGCTGCCTTTTGCTGCCCTCATCTCCGTGTGCTTGTGTGTGTGTGTGTGTGTGTGCGCAAGCGTATGCTAGTGCTCATGTGTGTGTGTGTGTGTGTGTGTGTGTCCCAAGGCAACAAATTCTTTCATCTTTTTATATCTCCATCTCCCATATTCCCTCCCACACATATTGAGCAGTGCTGCTGAGGAGCAGCGTTGGGTTAGAGAGACACCTGGTGGTGGATGGAGGGAGTGGCAGCCACACGGAGGATCTGACTGTCTATACTGACAAGATCATATGATGGGCTTTATTTAGGACTACAACTGATGATTTTATTTTTATTATTGATTAATTGAAAAGTGTTTTGATTAATTGAATTTAAAAAACAAAAAGTAAATGACAGCGACGGTTCTCTAGAGCGCAATTCTTGTCTTGCAGTATCAACAACTCATAAACCGAAAGACATTTAATTTAACGGTTATGTTAAGCTGATTAATATATGTTACATGAAATGTAGTTAAATTTGATTACTGAAATTCCTGCAAAGTGTCTGTAGATTGACTAATTGGTAAATCAACTTACTGTTTCTGCTTCACCAGTTGTTTTGTTTTTGCCAAGGCTCAAAGCACAACTTTTATTTAGTTCATGTAAAGAAAACTAGTTGAATTACTTTTTTTTTTTTTTATGTTTTAATGAAATCACTGTAAACACGCTCGTCTGAAAATCAATTTTTCAAACTTGTTTACACGTCCATATTGTGTTTCTTCATATGTCTGTTACACTTCCTCCCCCAAGAACACAACAAGGTCTCTAAGGTCGTAAACGGGGAAACTAACAAACACTACACGCTCAAAATGGGTTTCTGTTTTCTAAAAGGTGAGATCTGTCCAAACTTCTCCCCACTGAATCCATCAGAAGGATAGAACTAAAAGTTACGACCCAAAGCATATCTTATGTGGAATTCACTAGTTTTGTAAAAGGAGTTGTTTGAGGAAAAAACAAAGAATAACTTGTTTCCCACATTCAGACGCTCCCCAGAGAACTCCAGCTGATGGTGCTGAACCCTCTGAGCCAAACTCCCCCTCTGAGACCAGAGTCAAACCCTCTCTTCATATAGTCTTGAGGCCGGGCCGATTACCAACAGCCCACAGCTGAGCTGCCCTTCACAGGTGCAGCAGATCTACCTGATGAGCAGGTCGAGCTGTGACCTGGTTTTGGTTCAAGAGAGAAAAAAAAAACACTTTTCGTATCAATCCATAACGCACCATAAACAACAACAACAACAACAACGAAGGAAGTCAACACCATGACTTAGCATTTCTGCCTTGAAATTGTAGATTACCAGTGATTCAAACACACAGATTTAAACTTCAGGGGTTTCATATGTAGGAACCAGTGCTGTCAACTTGCAGGGTGGGACTTCATGGATTCATGCATTCTGAAGATGGCAATGGAGTTACATCCAAGCCAATATGAGGCACCTTTTCATGAGAAAAACGTACATGTGATGTGGTATATGGTCTGTAAGGTAATAATAATATAATGTAGAGGTTTGAGGGGTTTAATCGACCAGAGATGGACTAATAGGGAATGTGTATATACCACAATCAGTGGTAGTTCCTGTTAAATGCCCCAAACCCCTGGGATCAATGACAATATTTTAAACGTGCCTGTTTTGTCCAATCAGTGGTCTTTAGCTTCAAGTTACAGTTAGTGAAGTGAACGAAGCTCCAGATAGCCGCGACAGGCTGATGGTGAGCTGGCATGCCCTGTATCAGAACTGGAACAACGACATGAAAGCCATCAATCAATCATTTGATTTGTTCATCTGATTATTCACACCTGTGCTTTTCATTCAAATTTCCATTAACATGAGGACAGGACTTTAAAATATTAAGATATTCATAAATTAATTGTGTTGGTTAGTTTTTACTCCTCCAAAATCGCTGTTACCATTATGTGCTATTATGTGCTTAAAATCTGACTGAGCAAAGAGCAGATACAAGAACACGCAGGTTTCAAGGCTCAGAAAAAGTCTCATGCTGCCTCTCAGACTGTGTTCTGACAGCAGCTTCTCTAGTGTCAGTGTTAAAGATGCTTCAGATGCTTCAGTATATGTCCCTGTGTGATGTGATTTGCTGTACTACTACAATGAGATCATTCTGCTTACACTGTGGTGTCAAACAGATATCGTTTAACTGGAACCGTCCATTTAAAGAACAGTTCAGGATCGTGTAAATGAGCAGCCATGAGTTTAAACTTAGACGTGGCCATCTGAGAACAATGTACGGCCCTGGCTCACGTCTGCCTCTTCCTTCTCCATCCTCAGGAAGCCTTCCCACCCTCTGCTCAACGCCTTCATCGGTCACATGGGCCAAGGGAGTCGTGGCCACTGGGAGTCACCACTGGGCTCTGTTCCCCGTCTGCCCAACCACAGTGCCTGTGAGATGGGAGAGCTCACACAGACGGGTACGAGGCCACGCGTGTTTCATGTAATCTGAATGATGCATGATCATTTCTACCCGCTTAGTTCATGCCAGCTGTTTCTGTCCCAAGAAGTATTTGTCAAGTAAATGTGTTATTTCATTCAGCAGAAGCCTTTTGTTCTGGGTGGTGTTCACTGTAGTCAGGCATGAGTCAAACCTTCTAGTTTCTGTCCTTGTTCCAGGTGTGGTGCAGCACCTTCGCAACGGGCAGCTACTTCGCCACGCCTACAAACGCCACAACCTCCTCCCCTCTGATTGGTCACCCCGCCAGGTGTGGGTGGAGACCACAGGTAAGAGCCGCACCCTCCAGAGCGGACTGGCCTTCCTCTACGGCTTCCTGACGGACTTTGATTGGACGAGGCTGACTGTGCGCCACCAGTGGAGCACGCTGTTCTGCGGCTCAGCCTGCGACTGTCCCGCCCGGAACCGATACCTGGAGGAGGAGCAGAGGAGGCAGTACCGGCTCCGAGTGGCCGACACCGAACTGGAGAGGACTTATGTCGATATGGCGCGCACTTTGGGTGTTCTCACCCGCCAGCTTCGAGCGGCAAACCCCATAGACTCGCTGCTGTGCCACCTGTGCCACGACCTTTCTTTCCCATGTGCTCCTATGGGGGACTCTGGCGCCGGTGGATGTCTGACGATGGCGCAGTTTGCCGTAATTCGTCGGCAGCAGCTGGACGACGAGGTGGACCGGAGAAGGGCGGGGCTGTACCGTAAATACGCCATCCTGGCCATGTACCCATACCTCAATCGAACTGCCACCAAGATGGAGCGAGTCGCCAAGGCCAGCGAGGCGGGCCGACAGCCTCGGGCGGGAGGCGAGGAGGTCTTCACCCTCGCTTCAGCCCACGACGTCACTGTGGCCCCACTGCTAAGCGCCCTGGGACTGGAAGAGGCCAGGTTCCCTCGGTTCGCCGCAAGAATAGTCTTTGAACTGTGGAAGAGTCCCTCAGCGACACAAGGGCAGGCAAAAAAAAGAGCTGGAAAAGGTGAGAAGTCCAAGGTGAAAGACGGGGAGCTGTTCATCAGAGTGCTGTACAACGGCGAGGACGTAACATTTCACACCGCCTTCTGTCGCTCCCACGACGGCCACGCCAGCCAGCCACTCTGCCCTCTGAAAAACTTCCTGTCTTTTGTTAGAAAAGACATGTTCAGCATTGTCAGCGCTACTTCCTACAAGGAGGCCTGCTACAGGCGCCCGGGTTGACAGATGGACAGATGGAGAGGAGGGTGATTGGGTAGGGACGCAGAGTTGGCAGATGGTCGTACTCCCCTCGTTTTTTCTGGTCGTTTTCCACTTTTGGAGAGGGTGCACTTTAATGCTGCTCATCGTGTCTTACAGTTCCTCATATTCTAAACATAGTACTTGACATTCCTGAGCACAAAGTGAGCGGCAGACACATGTAATACTGTACATAACACCTTGATCAGAGCTCGTCTGTTTCTAACACACCTAATTGTTTTCTTGCGTATGTCTGTCATGGATACACGCTTCATGGGAAGTTGTGCGGCACGTAGCCACTTTATTCCTACATTCCATAATACCGTGGAATTGTAAAATTTCATAATTTTCTGAATGCCTCCAAGGAAGGGGAATGTTGAAGCTTGAAATAAAATGCTGGATTATTCATTCCTGGGAAATATTTTGTGTATAATAAATCTTTTCAATGAAAATACACGTTGGGCTGGTTTCTGCCACAGCACCCACTACGACTAAGTCATTAGTCACAGGTTTTAATAGTAGCTCTCCTTTTTATAACAGTAAGGGTTTGACACGTTGACATGGGTCTTTTTACTCTTTATTAAAACTGACTGTGGTACTCTGAAAGTGACACGTGTCTTCTTTTCTGTGTATGGCGCCATTACGTTCCACTTTTTTTATTTTTGCTGCTGAATTTAATAAAGCTTCTTAACATGCACACATGCAGTAAGACAAATGCTTGGGTGTTTTATTAGTCAGTTCCAGAAGCATTTCATTAGTTGTGACTGGTTTGCTGTTGAATGGTGACCTGGTGGTATTTTGGTATAAAGCCTGTGACTTAGTGACTCACTGAAGAAATGAAAATCTCACTTTCAGAATCCCAATTCTTAAATACTCATTAATTACAAAATTAGAATCAGGAAAATGTATTTAAGTATGAAAAGTCAAACTTTATTGGTATTAAATGCAATTTAAATGAATTTTACTGATGTTTAAGCAGCATTTTATCGGTGCGTTTGCTTCATGTTGAGCTAATTGTTGGGTGGATGTCATCAGAAACAGTCTATTTAAAAACTAAAACATCCATCCATTATCTATCTACACACCGCTTAAGGTAGCGGGGGGCTGGAGTCTATCCCAGCTGACTCGGGGTGAAGGCAGGTTCACCTGGACAGGTAACCAGTCTATCACAGGGCTACACTTAGAGACAGACAACCAAGCACACTCACATTCACACCTACGGACAATTTACAATCACCAATTAACCTCAGCATGTTTCTGGACTGTGGGAGGAAGCCGGAGAACCCGGAGAGAACCCACGCTGCACGGGGAGAACATGGAGACTCCACGCAGAAAGATCCCGGGTGTCCTCACCGGGACATGAACCAGCGACCTTCTTGCTATGAGGCAACAGTGCTAACCACCGAGACACCTATCTAAAACATAATTTGTAGAATTACTTCAAACAGCTGTCAGATAAATGTGACACTGTGCTGGTAAATATAACATTAAGGAAGCATAATGCAGCATAAAATGTTACATCAAATGTAGTTTATTTTATCTCCTTACAGGTAAACAACAATTACCTCAAAATTATGTTCAACATCAGTACTTTAATTATCTAGAATGAGCCTCACCGAGCCATCGAAAACACTGTTACACCACTAGGTGGCGTATTAGCCCCACAAACCTCCCCAACCCAGTGTGACCCATCTGCTCCAATCAGTTACCCACTTTGTCAACATTGCTGCAGGGCCGCAGCACTTAGTCAATACATTCATATAAATGTAAAAATCTTGAGTGCCTATTCTCATCCAGCAGACAAGTCGTGTGTCATCATCATAAGGAACATAATACAACGCTGACAAGATATCCATTGTACAGCTCATTTTCAGAAGTGCTTCAGCCTGCTCGTCCTGACGTTTTTCCTCTTTCAGAATCCCCAGAATCAGGAGAGTATCGACTGGAGAGAGAAAAAAAAGAAAAAGGCAATAACAAGAGCGGGTTGGTAAATTACATTTGCAGCGAGTGGATGTTATATTTGTCCTGGCAGTTGAGGGGTACAGTCTAGTGAATAAAAGGCTGAGGACAGATGAGTTTTCATCAAACAGGAAGCCATGTTTTTCTGGATTGTATGAATTTAAAGGCGCTCATCCTGAAGGCTTTCTTGGATTACCGAACAATGTCATGTCGTTTTATTGTTTGACAGGAGTCACGCCGGCTTCAAAAAAACGGCGTCGAGTGTGGAAATATTCCAGGAGCGGTGGATTAAAAATCACATTTCCCTCAGCTGCTGAGTCACACCCTAAAACTCGAGTTCACATCTCAATCCCAAAGTTCAGTCGAACCGCATAAGTCCATGCAAATTTATTCCTAAACTTTCCCCGCTTACATCCAAACCTTCTCCGGGGCCATTTCCCATGTTAGGCCATGACGTCAGGCTTGTTAATGATAGGAGCTAACCTTCTCCGGCCGGCCCGATTCCTTCCCCCTCTTGTCCTGCCCTCCCTCACCAACGCCTTTCCCTCCAGGCCCCGACACCCCTCCGCCACCCACGCCTCTGATGTCATCCCGCCACAGCGAGGTGGAGCAGCAATTTTCTCCCGCCGCAACTCGCTCAATCTTTGATGTTGTTACGCTGCCTCCGGCTTTAGCTTATACACCGGTGTCTCTCAC
>NW_007579000.1:139180-146869 GCF_000690725.1 Stegastes partitus
GTTTAAACGAGTGAAGATCCACCAACCAGCACCTCTAAACCTCACTAGTTAACACAGTTACTACCTGTTACCATGACTAGTTCTATCCCCAGAAAACCGCTTAGTCATGTTTATGCTTCAGCTTTTGTTTTCCATGTATTGTGCTAAGCTAACTAGCTGCTGGTTTTCAGTAAACGTCTTTGAAAGAAAGTAAACAGGTGTTTTTCCTGATATAATAAACTATTACTTTAAATATTTAATGGACGAAATTAAAAAAAAGAATATTGTGCAAATTTTTTAACTTGAACTTTTTGAAAGTGCTGTTAAGTGGATTTTGTTGCCTTTGACAGAGCCGGTCTGTGTGCTATGCTATGTTAAGTTAAGCTAAGCTAAGCTAAGCAGCTGCTGGCTGCAGCTTCAAACTTCCTGTAAAGACGTGACTGAGACTGGAATTGACTTTCTCAGTATATCTCATGGTAAGAAAGTCAATATATTTCCCCAAATGCCGAAATAATTCATGTCAAGAAGATATTTTAAGTTTTTTAACTCGTTAAATTTACCCTAAACCTGCTGAGCTTGGAAAAGTGATATTCTTAGCACATAGAAAACATTTTAGGGACATGAAGTGACATAAAGGTTGTCAAACAGTTTTTGAAACCACAGTTCAGGAAGTTTTATCCTCAGTTTGTGTACGAGTTAAACAAGATATGGCATGCTAACGGGTTAAAAAAAAAACAAAGAAAAAAGGTGAAAACATTGTGGGGATGGACGAAACTCCACAACAAGGAAGAAACACTTTGCATCTGTCAATAAAATTGTCTTAATTTGTCAAAATAAAATTCTTCTACTTTGTTGTTGTTGTTGAAGGCAGCAAATTGTACATTCTGAGTTTAACTTAAAGCATTTTCCCAGATCTGCGCCTGTTGCATACGATTACATCCAGTCGTTCATATTAATAATTATTCTGCACTGGTGGATGTCGATGTGAATTTCATGCAGCTTTCTCTTCCCCGTCCGATACCTTTGTGTTTCCATTTTTAAAATAAAATCACTTTCACAACAGAAAACATGACAACAGCCTCTGAGCAGCGGCCGACAGGGTACTGAAGAAGATCTGGATCATGTGATGAGGATGCATTTGGTGAATTATCCATTTTATTGAATGTTTTTGCCTCCCAGCACGCAAACGTTCCACCAAAACCATTCCACCTTCACTGCTGCATTAAGAGCTTAGCGCTCCCTAAACATGTTGTAGTGGGTTTGAAAAAACACAAATACCCTTTTGCCCCTATAGCAGCTTGATGATGAAGTTCAGTCAGACCATTCTGACTCAGCGCTGTGGAGATGGTCTGGCCATACAAGACTACACTTTAATGGATTTTTAAGGGTTCCCCATTTACCGCCTTTGTGCTAAGCTAAGCTAACTGGCTGCTGGCTGTGGCTACCTCCTGGCAAGATATCAAATATACCACCAGATGTCAAAATAATCCCTTAAAGCTTTTTATAAATTGCACAAATAAAATAAAAAAAAACAATCTACAGTGTCGTACAAACTGTCAAAGCTGGTCAAAGCCCAGACCTGCCAACCGAGCACTAGTGATATACTTAGTAGGTAAGGAGCCACTTTTGGGAGACGAAGTGACAGAAGAGACGCATGTGAGACGAAAAGAGTGTGTGTCTGAAGCTAAGGTCAGCTAATTGGGGTGTGCAGTGTGTGTGTGTCCCGTCTGTCAGCGTCTAGACTGAGCCGGCGGCCTGTTTTCTCAGATGTGAGCCTGTATGAAGCCCTTTAGGTGAACAACCAGCCGGCTGCATGTGTGTCTGTGTGCTGCTCGGACAGTTTAAATGCGAGCTGTGTTTGATGGTCATTGCGTGCTCTCCTACCTGTTTGTGATTTATTGAGATGGGAGCGAGTTCTCGTTAGCTAAAATAATCAGGATTTATGAGCCTCCGTGCGCTGTAAGCGACGGGCCAGAGGCTTCGCCCCACACAGGCGCACACAGCCGGGCTAATTGAGTTTGCTCATTACTGTCTCGTTCCTCTATCAAAGGCTCGTTCGGTCCATCATCCATCACATGCACACGCTCCCTAATAGTTTTTTACTTTTCCTCTTTCTGAGCACAGCACTTTTCTTTCCTGAAGGTGCGTCAGGCCTCCACACGAGCACATTTTTCTTAAAGCGTGCATGTGTCGCCGTGGATGACACACACCCGGACGTCTCCTGCCCATCTTTACGACTTTACTGCCCTCACTCGTCTTGTGTCTGTCTGCATCCTCTATCTTTAGTTGCTGCCATCCCTCAAAGTCTGAGTCTGCCTGAACCTGGGTGTGTGGACTTCTATCTTTGTGAGACCCAGTGGGAGGTTTGGGGGCTTATTGACAGAACTTTGAGAGGTGGTTTGAGGGTTCAGACTTGGTTTCAGGTTTCAGTTTTGGGATTGGGATTAAGCCGTGATTATACTCCTTTGCGGGCACCTTTGGATGCACAGTTGCTGATATTATACTACTAATACGGAGGACTGTGATCCATACATGTGCTGTAGGTTGTATTTCTCCACATACACATTACTGCCCAGCATGCACACTGTTGCCCACGTATTGCAGTTACGGCGAGAGTGCAAAGACTCGCCGAAATTCACGATAACGCTACTGGACTGTTGTTCAGCCTTGCATACACGGAAAGCATAACCCTGGCCTTTAGCAGCGAAGGTTGTCCTCATGTAGATAGGAGTCTAAATGTAAGACATTCCTTGAAACCCCCTCTCAAAGCTAAAGACCCCCCTCATCATTCTGGAGGGGCAAACTGAAGTAGAAGGAAAACGAGAGAGACAGACGAATGGATCCCAAACACAGCGGAGTGATAGAGACGCATGCAAATGCACAGCAAGTCGGCGACGGCGGAGTGAGAGACAGAGCGAAGGAGGAGGGGGATAAAAGCATTTGGTAAATGGGTCAGGCCTGTCTGCCATCCCAGGCACATACGCTCAGCATGCAGCCCCCAGAGAGGCAGCCAGACTGTACAACATGCTGCCGAGAGGAGGGAGAAGAAATGGATGGAAAATGGGAAGAAGAAGTCAGAGGATCACGGAAAAAGGAGACGGAAAGCAAGAGGGGCAGACGTGTCATCTCGGATCTGAGAGGTTGGGTTTGCTCGAATCACACAGACGCCTGTTCCTACCTGCCTCCTCGCTGGTACCAACATGGAGGCTGCAGCGGGTTTATTTTCAGATGTCAGGCATCTGTCACCTGCCCCGTGCAGCTGAATTGTGTTTGCGGCGCTCGGAGGAGATTGGCTTTCCAGGAAAATAAACCGTTTTCTGGCTAAAAATATCAGAGCGACCACAACTTTTGCAGGACTTGGCTTCCACTTTGAAAAGAAACACGATTAGCACTGAGATGTGAAAGTGCTGTGTCACACCAGGAGACCCGAGAGCTCGTCAACACTGATGCAGATGTTTTTCTCAATGCTCGAGCTTCCCCTCTACATATGTGGTATATTCATATATACAGTATGTTTCTTCATGTTTGATTAGCACCAACATTTCACAGCCTGACTTGACTCTGTTGCACCAATTCACCGGCATGCAAAAGCTGCTGTGTGCACGACACACATCATCCAAAGATGAAATAACAGAACGTTTGATGCGTCGTAGACATAGACCGGCGTGGGGACAAATCTGTGCCATCCCTCAACTCAGTTCTGACCAATCGTAAAAACAGTCGCCGATATCTCAGATGTCCCAACTGCTGTGGTGGATCGGATCATTAGAAAATGTCGTTAAACAGAAAGAACTCGTCAGAAAGGAGTTTGTGGAGAACAAGAGCTTTGTTCATTAGGAGATTGGTGGTTGAAGTTTACAGGAGCTGTGGCCTCGGACTGCTGTGACGTATGTGGTTACAGCTGCTGTGTCACCGTTTGTTGGAGCTTTCTCCACCTCCAGCTCGTCATAGACTGAAGATCTCTCAGTTCACCCAAAAGTCAAGACGTGTAAGTACGTTTGGGATATCGACAGCACTGTCAGGCTTTTTCAAACGTAATTTAATATCTATAAAGGACAGTACAGGTATCTGGGATTGAGGGGAATTAAGGATATATTGAACTAGACTGTAGAAAACTGAAGTAATTCAGCTGCTGTTCAGAAATTTCAAACACATGAATAACTAAAATTATATCATTTGTCCTGGTAAAAATGAGGATCTCTGAAACATTCCTTCTGCAACACATATCCAGTCTAACTATTACACGTTCACAATAATATAAAAATCATATAATGTGATATTTATGATGTGGTTTATTTCATTTTTTTGGTGTCTTTATATTAAATACTCAGTGAGCCTTTGAATTGCCCCTATAGGGGATAAATAAAGTGATTTTAATTGACTGCTGTGTACATTTCCTGCAGTTGTCTCTACACTTGGCTCACTCTGCCTTTATTGTACTCACTTATTTCTCTTGTTATTATCCTAAAATATCATAAAACAGTGTCTTTATACAGTATATGTTGTGACAGGAACGTTCCAACCTCTGCAGCAGGAACCAAATATTCAAGTTTAAATGCACTTTGATCGTGAAAGCACATTTTAAAATTGTACAGTTTTATGGTGACATTTGCTGATAATGTGGGGATATGACGATGTTTCCACTCTCAGCTGTGTGACTACAACGACTTCTTTCCATTCATGAGTTTTCGTCGGTGTTTCTGAGCGGCAGGTCCGACAGGAGGAGGAGGAAGTCCGTCCTGACCTGTGACGGAGGCCTCTGTGCTGGATTCTGACCCGTGATGCTGAATGCGGTCCGTCCGGCTGCTCTTCTGGCCGCGCCGGTCATTTTTTACGGTGCGCCGCCGCCGCCGCCTGATGAAAGGACACGGTGAGTTTGTTTGCTGGACTGGAACTGCATCAAAGAAAGCAGAGAGAAGAAAGGAGAAGGAGCCGAGCTGTCGCTGAAGTGAGAAGTGCTCCGTGGCTGCTTGGCTCCAACAGATGAAAGGGTTAATATCATTTGACAACACCCAACAATGAGTAATGACTCCATAGCCTCCCTCTCCCTCCCCACACCTTCACGCTGTTTCACTCTCAACTTTTTCTTTTTTCCTGGAGCATGGCCTTATTTGCTGCACAGCCTCTGCTGCACTCTGCCTTGTTTGTCTCCACTGTGGGCGCAGCAGCCTGCTGCTTACCGGCTGTATGTGCCTAGGTAAACACGTTTTGGGAATAGCAGTTAATCCATCACGGGCGTCACGCTGAAATGTTTCTCCCTCGGGGCCCTGCAGCGCTGCCGTATCAGGTGGAAGGGTTCCACTTCCCGTCTTTGTAGGCAGGTTCCTGGCTGAGGGGGACAATCTCCCTATTGGCCCCCGGTGGATGGAGCATGCAGCCCTTGGGCGACACTACCTGTTCCACCACAGCCCTGGACGGCGCCACTGTGGAAGGGCGTGTGTGTGTGTGTGTGTGTGTGTGTGTGTTGTTATGCATTATGTGTTTGCGGGTAACGAGGAAGTTGTGATTTCTGTGGCCTAGAATAGCTTTTTACCAACATTACTTGCACGCCTGCTGGTACAATTGTAGAAATTCGCCGTGGCTGTGGTGTCAGGATTTGATGTGAGGTGACAGTCAATGTGGGTCATGAGGAGGAATACATGTCAGCGTGTCCCTCACACACACACACACACACACCTACACACACACACACACACACACACACACAGGAGCGCTCCTCGGTGAGCCGTATAGATTTTAAATTGAATCTCTCTTGTCCGCGCCGTGGGTGACCTTCCCATTCGGAGCTGAGGGCTGCTCCAGAAAGCCAATACGGCCGCCGCGATTTCATTCTCATGCAGCCAGACAGTGACGAGCAGGAGGAGAGATCCGAAGAGACAGAGCGAGCGAGGAGCCTCTTTGTTACTTTCTGACCTCATGTGCGATTGTGAAAAGGTGGCGCAGAGGAGCAGGTTCTTAGCAGATATTATCTGTGATTACATGGAAATGAGGTATTTCACATTTAATATCTCCAAGAGGAGGAATGTGCACATAGAGGCCTGGACAGTGCAGAGAGACAGCCACGATTTTCAATTAGGTCGCACAAAATTAGGATTTTTTTTTGTCTTATTACAAATAAACGTGGGCTGCAGGGTGGCTCAGTGGTTAGCACTGTTGCCTCGCAGCAAGAAGGTCGCCGGTTCGCGTCCCGGTGGGGGCACCGGAATCTTTCTGCGTGGAGTCTCCATGTTCTCCCCGTGCAGCGTGGGTTCTCTCCGGGTTCTCCGGCTTCCTCCCACAGTCCAGAAACATGCTGAGGTTAATTGGTGATTCTAAATTGTCTGTAGGTGTGAATGTGAGTGTGCTTGGTTGTCTGTCTCTAAGTGTAGCCCTGTGATAGACTGGTTACCTGTCCAGGTGAACCTGCCTTCGCCCTCAGTCGGCTGGGATAGATTCCAACCCCCCATGACCCTATAGTGAGGATTAAGGTGTAGAGATGATGGATGAATGGACAAATAAACGTTATCATACAGCCCCTGCAATCAGTCTGTGCTAATGATTACTGTTTTCAACAAATGACAAAAACATCTCTCTCTTTTTGTTTTATTTATTTGAAACCATCCCTGATTGGTTGCCATGGCATGCTTCGGCTGTCAATCACCATCACAAGAGTCTGTGAGAAAAATGCCGTTTAGCTAAACTGTGATCATTAACTGAAACAGAACACAGGAAACTGTAGGCCGGCAATATGTCGAGCGAACTCGCTGCAGCAGCCAACTTTAAATTAGCTAAAAGTAGGATTGCACTGTTACTGAAATGCCAAACTGATCTGCAATTAAACTAACTTGGCAAGCCGAACAATATTAGCTTCCTAATTGGACAGGATTTCGCCGTGCAGATGGGACGTTTAGAGAGGAAACAAATCAGAATTGGATCTTTTAAGTGTAACGTGGCGGCTAGCGGGGCTGGTGTTTCTCACACGTCTCACACCAGCGACACGCTTCACACTCTCACAGCACACATGGAGGGAAAAACGAGGCCCCACCTGACAGGAAACGAGGGTTGTAGCTGTGTTTTCATGTTATTGTCAAACAGGAGGATAATGCAAACAAACTAAATAACAGAAGAAGCTGGAAACACAACGAGCTGTTTGCAGACAAACAGAACTCTGGCGACGTACAAGAATATGAGCATATGGTGGAAAGATGAAGGGAAGTTGTTGTTTTCAACTGGCAAAGTTGTCACTGTTCTCTCATGTCAAGAAAACAAAAGAAACAGCTGATCGGTCATGTGAGGTTCATGTTGGCTGCATTAAAAAAGTCCTTCCATCCCACATGAACTCAAAAAGTTAAGGGAGGTTTCCCCCATTTATTATCAACTTATTCTAATATTATTATTCAAAATGCGTATAATAATGCGTCATGGAAGCTACTGACAGCACCGGCAGCGACTCTTCAGACCAATCAGGAGGAAGAACAACCACAAATCTGTCATACAGTAATCTATTACAGAGTAGCAGAGTAATCCCTGTCAGCAGCATCACAGCCTTCCTGCATCTCCTCACATCCTCACTGGTTATTGTGTGTCTTTGCTCCTCTGACTTCTATGGGTCGTTATGCCTTTGCTAAATCAGAAACACAAGCAACTCAATGCTGAAATTTAGTCATATATCATCATTTTACATTCATACAGGGACATCCAACCAACATTAAACTGCATTCTTGGTTAGAA
>NW_007579000.1:147644-187527 GCF_000690725.1 Stegastes partitus
TTGGGACCAGCCCTACTAGTTATTATAACAACTATGAACAATAATGAACAACTAATGAGCCTTCCAGCATCAAGCCCTCCTCGTATCTGGACCTCCGTCTTGACAATCCGACAGCCTTGATATCCGACATTAAAGAAGGTTTTACATCTAGTGTCGGATTATCGAGTCACGACTGTACTTTCTTTAGAAGGCTTATGGTGCTGTTGTTCTTCAGATCACCTGCTGGTCCAGTTGTCAGGATTGTGTTCATGAAAGCGATCTAACAAATGAACCTACTTGATAACGTATGCAGAGGTTGAGGTTCCTCCTCCAACAGCTCCCTCTGTCACTTTTATTGTATGTGGATGCAACACCGTGAACTTGTGCTTTTATCCCCTTTTCTCTGATTATTTGTGTCTGACGACAGCAGGCTGTCCTCCCCAAATGCATCCCTCACAGCAGTAAACATGTTTGCCCTTCTTGTCATCCTTTAAACACCCCCCCAAAAAAAAACAATGCACAGAGACTCTGACACACGAGGCCTCTGTGGTACTTTCACACAAACGTGGCCTCAGAAAAACACATCAGAAGAACTCCCACCTTGGCGAGGAGCTGCCTCTCCACAGATGGCTTTCTCACCAACAGCGCGCCGAAACAAAAGTTCACTTGTAGCGCTGTGGGTGGAGTGCGAAGGATGAATGCATCAGCATCACAACAAAGGCCCAGAGGACCAGAGAACGAGGAGGACGTGTTGTGATGGAGACAAAACTACAGATTTAGATGTTTCAAGAAGCGTCGCGTTACTTCACAGGACGTAACGCTGAAGTTACAAACTGACAGAGAGAATTAAGCGAGTGTAAATCCACTCAAGGTTAAATAAAAGAGAGAACAAAGTGGGAACAGCTCAAAAGCAATAATCTCCCATCAAACCGGCGGACTAATGGGGCCCAAACTATTTCAGTCTTGACTAAACAAAGCGGAGACAGCGCTTTAATGAGTCTGCCACTCACCCAGAGACGGCAGCCCCTTCACTCTGGAATCATTTCCAAGCTACATGCTCCGTAGCTTCAGCTGCGTCTCGCTCACCTTCAACTCGCCGGCGATGCAATCACTGTTGATTATTGTTTCTGCCTCTTTGGCAAAAGACCTCAATTAATTCAGTTTCTGCTTTTGGCTCCTAATATATACTTCATGTAGTTTGTTTTTTTTAATAAAGTTTGTGAAAGTGCACGGTGGTAATCAAGCTTTTGAACTTGTTTACGTGTTCATATGGTGGGTTTTTTTTTTAATGTGCTGGGAGCCAAATAAGTCGTCAGCAACATGGCTGAGGAGCATTTCCTCCCTAACGCTGGCATCCAGTGATGACAAAAACACAGATTATAAAATCCAGGCTTTCATTTCTGTATTATTCATTTTAGAGTCAGTTTAATCTATAACTGGAGAGGATCTTTAATATTTAGGCAGCAGAGATGGGTCATAAATGAAGGACTGGTCAAACCAACAAAAGCAGTTTATCATCATTAATCTGATATTTTCACAACGTAAATGGCTCTGAAGGCTTCGTTATCTAGCGTCTACTCACAGGATGGTGCTGGGGCTGTAAGGCAACAGAAAATGCCAGATTTTGTGCCGTTTTTGTGGCTGTTTGAATAAATTTAATACCTAAACCAAGTGGCTTTGCCCTCTAGAGAGTATGATGCACTCTCACAGCTCAACATATGTCAGTGGTGTCTGCTGCTCCCTTTATAATAGACGCTCGATTCTCTTCTGAGTTTTACAGAATATTGAGAAGTAAATGAGGATTTTAGACGCATACCAGCTGTCATCAGCGTTTTGCATCATCACTGTCAGACCATTAAGTCTTGTGATGTACATTTTTTGGCATCTATAAAATGCCGAGCACTTCGTCGTCAGATTGTCAGCAGAAAAAAAAACAGTCCCGCTGACGTCCTGAAGACACAAGATGGTGGATAGAACGATGCTCTGAATGCTGATAGTCAGGACTCTTCATCATGTCATTCAATAAAAACTTTTACTGAAGAGTGAACAATGTCTGTCTGAGGCTGTTTGTTCTGTTAACAAGCTCCTCAGCTCATCATGAACCCTCAGAGCCGGACCGACGCACTTCCAGATTCACATCCCTTCTTCTCAGCTGAACTGCTCTCAGTCTGTTTACTACATCTGGATGTCGCACACATCAACGTAAACCACACGACTGGATCTTTACAACAGTCCCAGTTGCGACATATCCCGAATAATTTAAAGTTTAGTCGTAGTTGCAGCCTTCATAAAGACGTGTGTCCGTCTCCACACCCAGCACGCTGGTTTGAAATACTCATGAACTCATCATTGCATATATATTTGATATATTAATGCAGTGATTTATTAATACATCAAAAGAAAAAGCAGAGCTGGAGCTTTGTAATTGTGTGTGTTGCATATTTGTATTTAGCAGAATAATAACATCATGAAGTGATGGAGGGCAACAGTTCACCATGTTTGCAGATGGACTGGTGTATCATGAATAAAGACTTTTATTTCTGCTACAAACAAATCACTTTTTTTCCCCCCAGTTGTTACAGTTTGGCTCAAAAACCGACAACACAGCAACTATGTGGTGACTAAAAAAGATTTATCTGAACAAGAACCAATCGAAAGGTTCCTGAAAAAACATCCAAACAAAACCCCAAACCATGCTGCTGGTGTTCCTGGTGTTGCCAGACAGAGCTCCCGTCAGAGAACCTGTTAGAGAGCCGGCAAGAGACAGAATGAGGGAACGAAGGAGGTCTTATAAGGCTGAGCCTCTGGTCCCAGGTGTGGCTCAATCAGCCGACGACCCTCGATTCAGCAACAGGGAAACACAGGGACACCTGGTGGACAGGTGGAGGGTCGTCACCCAGCATCACCCACCAACATTCATCCATCATCTCTACACCTTAATCCTCACCAGGGTCGTGGGGGGCTGGAGCCTATCCCAGCTGACTCAGGGTGAAGGCAGGTTCACCTGGACAGGTAACCAGTCTATCACAGGGCTACACTTAGAGACAGACAACCAAGCACACTCACATTCACACCTACGGACAATTTACAATCACCAGTTAACCTCAGCATGTTTCTGGACTGTGGGAGGAAGCCGGAGAACCCGGAGAGAACCCACGCTGCACGGAGAGAACATGGAGACTCCACGCAGGAAGATCCCGGGTGTCCTCACCGGGACGCTAACCGGTGACCTTTTAGCTGTGAGGCAACAATGCTAACCACTGAGCCACGCACACAAACATATGAAAACATATTTCTACTGTCTGCATTTTAGGGTGAGATACATACAAAAACACGCAAATTGCATAATTTTTTTTTTTCTTTTTAACCTTAATATAGAAGCTAATATGTAAAATGCGCCTGATATTATCACATCAAATGATAGAAGATGTCGATAGCTCAGACCATCCAGACTGTTCTGGGAAAAATAAAAAAACCATCAAGATACAGCATGTGTGGCTAGATCCTATAAAAGAGCATGAAAGAAAAAGCAGTGAAATTACGTCCCTGAAAACATCCACGTGCAGCACTACTAATGCTACACTTCCTTCCTCCTCCTTAAAGGTGGTTGAGATGGTGGATCAACATCTTCATGGATCAGAGTTAAGTTGATGTAAAAACTGAGAAAAACTAATATAAATGTTGCTGTCCTACCTGCGGGTGTGATGAGACCTTAACTGTGGAGATTTCTGCTCTATTCAATAAACATTATCATCACTTTATTGTATTTCTGCTTAACAATACATGTAAAGCCTGCCAGACTGGCCCTATGTTGGTAAACCAGAGGAGAAATGTTGGTTTAAATTCAGTCAGTGAAGTAAACTTGTGATATTAATCTTAATTAAAAAGCACTTCTGCTGTTTTAAACATGATGTATACGTGGTGATGACTTGGCTGAGCTTGACGTAGACAGATGTGTCAGGGCAAATATTAACGAAGAAACCAACTGACAAAGAGAAGGAGGCGAATAGAAGGAAAGTAAAAGTGAGAAATAAAAGTATGGAATAACTGCACAGCTCTCCTCCCCCCCTCTAAAATAAATTCTGATGCTCTTTTGTGTTGTTGATACCAATGAGAGGCGCCATGGGTATAAGATCAATAAGTCTCAATTCTGCCGGTGAGCTGGGCTTTACAGCAGAAATCTATAGTACTGTTTTGAATTATTATTACAGATCCATTGCTCTTGTTTTTCCCTGTCCCTGCTAAAAGAGGTGGGGAGGTTGTCGAAACAATGAGAGTAAATCAATGGCTACGGCAAACAAAGCACGCCCTGCGGAGCCCCCAGCATAGGTCAAGCCGAGAGAGGAGGGAAAAAAACCGCGGTATTATGATTAGTATGATTCAATAGCTCTTCCTCTGTTTGCTCCTCAGAGAGGTTCGCAGTGCGAGCGGCGGAGGAGACGGAGGGATGTTTCCATCTATCTTTCAGGAGGTAATGAAGTCATCATCTCCCGGTAGATGTGTCCTGACCCTGTCGTCTCCTGATGGTGAGTCATCCGCCTGTCGCTCCGGTCACAACACACACACACACACACACACACACACACACACACACATGCAGGCGGATTTTCCTGCTCACACACTCGAAGCTTCTCTCGACACCCTGCTTCTGTCCTCCCACGGTTTACAGCCCCATCATAACAAATCATTGATATTTGACGTAACACCGTTCGCCCAGACGTGCGCGCCGCGGTGATGCGGCGGCTGAATTAAGAGTATATGGAGGTGATGTTGAACGTAGACGTCCAAACACACGCCGGAGTTAACGCTGCACACATGTTGCCTCGACGATGGGAACATGACATGATGAGGGGCTCGTGTAAACTCGGAGGAGTCTCGGCCGTCTAGGTGGCCGTCCCTCGGTGGCTCACTGGATGTAACGTCGATATTTTTAACATTTACACGGGTTTGAAGTGTAATCTGATGACTTTGTGTACATTTTGACAAACCAGTGAAAGTTGAAACCAGAGTCAACATCGATTAGAGAAACCTAAACAGTTGCTGATTCCTATTACTCAACATGGTCGGTGTGAATCAACACATTTGGCATCTTCTGTATTAACACATTAAAATAGTAAACGAGACAAGGTGGTGATATTTATTGGCTGACAACTAACTACCTCTGTCCATAGAGTCAAGCAATAAGGTTCACACAACTGAACAAAACCAGTCCTAAAAGAAGTTTAGCTATGAAGATAAAACATGCTATTTTGACAAATGTGGACCTTCTTCGAGTCCTCCATCTTGGTTTTTTTGAAACTGGACGAGATCTGACAAAGTGTTCCCCCAGTGTGATTCCAACATGGATCGCAGCAACACACCAGTTCCAAAGTTGTTGTTCAACACACCCTGATTTGCTGTCTGTTAATCTAAATGGGACCATAACTTACTACGTGAACATCATGCTGTCCTAAAGGAGACCTGAAGCTCGCAACTGAGACCATTTACCCAGAAAAAAAATGTTTACTTAGGTAATGAAATGAGAAGTAGGGTCATTGTCTCTGAGATTTCTTTGCCTTTTAGATGAGTCACCCCCTGCTGGCCGTTAGAAAACCATCACTTGTGCGCTGACTTCACCTTTCAGACCGAACAGCCACATGCATCTTTCATATACAGTCTGTAGCTCATGACTCATCCTAAGTGGGAGATAAGTGACTGTTCCAGTGCAGGATCCTTCAAATCTGACCAAGAAGCAGGTCCTCTGTTCAGGGTGTTTACAAAGTGTTCTTCGACCACCCAAAATACTTTGCACAGGATTCTAGCAGGACCTTTTCAATGATGTACACCTCCATACTCGCTAGACGGTTCCACTTATGTTCTCAAAGTGTTAAGAAGGAGTCTTTCCTCGCTTCTGCAGGAGCTGACTTGGAAGGACTCGTCCTATCAAGGATGCAAAACCTACAGTCTTTTAAAAAACAAAAACAAAGGAAGCCTCAGTGTACTTCCTGTTTACCAGAGAAGGGGCAGTTAACCCCCAAACAGCCACTTAGTCTTCATCTTTAAAGTCTTTTATATTATTTAAAACAAAACATGTTCTGACTGTTTCAGTGAAGTTTCAATCTCAGCTTCGTCTGGCTTCTCTTCTCGCAGCGTTCTGGTGCCAGAAAAACACCAACGAGTCACACAAAGCTGGATTTATACTTTATTGGAGTTTCAAACTGTTTTTGAATAATAAAATAGAAAAGACTGTGAGGATTAGGACTAAGTGGTCGGTTTGGCCGACGTGTCTGGCGACTCACCACAGCTCCATTAGAGGAACAGGGTTTTCCAGGGTTTTCCAGGGGTTCTTGCGAACTTCGTGTGTCACTGCCTCCCATGCAGCGTGAGACTGGGCTGGACTGGGCTGGACCGGGATGGGTTGGTAAAAGGTGTACGGTTGGGTTGAGGTTTACTTTTGCAGCAGAAGTCAGGTTTAGATTATAGCTGGGACTGGTTTTAGTTGGGAGGCATAAACCAGTTGAGAATATCAGCTGCTCCTACAGCGTTCTACTTCTAAGGAGATACTGAGGTTAGTTACTGTAATTTAATTACTGACCGCCGAACACACAACTCGTTACTGGAAAAAGGAACCACGTGGGTCACTTAGTAAGGCGACACCAGCCGACACGGAGCAGATCTCGTGGAGTACAAAGAGACACAGATGGGGATTCTGGGAAAGCTTGAGCAGCAGAGGACAGCTGAAGTCTCTGTTTGACAGATGCCCTGGCTCTCAGAGGAGCCGAATTAAATAGTTGACATAGTTTGGATGGAGGACTTTCACACCCTTCTTAGTCGCTCACACACACACACACACACACACACTCACACACACACACTCGCTTTCCCGGAGCAAGCTGTCTGACAGAACATAAACACGTATTAGCCGTATCATCTCTCATCGACACTTAATGCCGCTGCGCCGGGTGTTAACACGCCGCCAGCCGCGCTAATGCACTGTGGCCAGCGCAGTTTAAAGTGGCACCATTTAATGTACATATGGTTACATTCATAGGAACACATGCATATGAGTTACACGCAGAAAGAATGAAAGCTGCAGCAGGGAGGCCCCAGAATAAAGAGCCGACCTCAGGGACGTGGATTTAACAGTGTCTTGTGTGCTTTACTAATGGAGGAGATGATATAATATACAGTGTGAGTGTAGCCGAGCGCCTTCCTCCAGATGGACACTGTGTGTGTGTGTGTGTGTGTGTGTGCTTTCTAATCCTATTTCCTCGTGTCCGCGGTGCCCGTTTAATTGCGCAGTTACGCGGATTGGAAAGGAAGGGCTTTTTCACAAGTTTTCGACGCACACACACCTTCAGCAGCCGATTCATGTTTGGCTCGGATGGTTAAGCGCCTCGGTAATCACATGACACCGTATCACGGGTTTATGTATCCATTCAGCTGGGATCAAAAGCCTTGTTAGCGTGAAAGGGGGCAGCGGCAAGGTGTGGACGCTCATCCACGAGCACCGGGGGCACCTCAACCTTGTCAAGTCATGATGGAATCTGTAATTGATAGACCCCAATAGTTGCCACTTCAATTTTCTTTCGTAATAAAAACCAATACCGACTTTTTTTTTTCTTCTTCTTTCTCTGGCCTCATATCTGAGAGTACAGTTTTTAGATTTTCGTGCTCTTTCAATTTCTCTCTTGCTCACTCTCTCTCCTGCCTCTTCGTCTTTGTTGACCTTGCTGAATTCCTCCTCCTCCTCTGATCCAGTCTCTCCTCTAATCTCGCAGCTTCTTTCTCTATTGATCGCGCCTCTCTTTCAATTTCTTTCTCCCCTCGTCCCACCTCTGATATAACTGCATTTGCCCACAGTTTTTCATGGCTGTATTTACACCGTTAACACTTATTGTCTTTTCTCGTTTTGTCCCTACGTTTCCGGCTCCACCCCCTCCGGTTCGTTCCTCCCGTCCTCGTGATCGCGGGGTCTTATTGGTGCTAATTGGATGATTTGGTGATGGGATACAGCTGACCATGCCGCTTTGATCCCAATCTGCCTTCATGAACTTTTGCTGAATGGAGGCAGGAAAGCACTGATTATTTTCCCTCCAGGATCCGTGGATGTTTTGAAACGTTCTCTGCCTCCTAATTGATTTTCCTTCTCTGTACTAATTTGTGTTTGCTCGTGCTTGCACTGCGAAAAATGTCCATCTTAGCAAGTCATACCCTGGTAGGGAGCCAAACCGAGGAGAAGTTTTTAAAAGGCTGCCGGTGGTGGAAGATCATCTGCTTAGATCACAAAGACTAGAGAAAACACCAAAATAATACACGCAAGAGCAAAAATTATGGAATATAAATCCTAAAATTAATTTATTGGGTGTCTTCTCTTACACTGGGCTGGATTGGGTTGTTTTTTGAAGGCTATCATGGTTGAAACCTCCATTAGCTACTATTTTGTGCTGATGCTTTCCATGCTGGATCTTCTCTGTCACAGTTGCACATCAAATTTTTTATTTATATTTTTTTTATGAAAAGAATATCGTTTTGCTTTACAAATGATTTAGATGTAGCTACATTAGATTAGAATGTGGCTCTATGAACACGAGAAAAAAAGGACAAGTTTTGCAAACATATGAAGATTGTAGAGGTTCCAGTAGGAGTGAATGACATTGCTGTTTACTCGTATACGTACACGGAGCTACGTGGAAATGAGTTCGTTTTGGAGGATGAACAGATGTTTGCACCCGTATTACCGTAATGTCTGGACTATAAGCCGCTGCTTTTTTCACATGCTTTGAACTCTGCGGCTTAAACAATGATGCGGCTAGTTTATGGATTTTTACAAATTTGCCTCGAGACCAAAGTGACGCTGAGAGCGACAACGACAGAAAGACTGAGGAAGTGTCTGACGAAGTGATTCTGAGGCTGAAGAAAATGACTTTAGTGGTTTTATTGCAGGAGGAAGATGAAGATAGCGATCAATGATTTTTCCTGGTAGCTGCTGTAGTTTTATTCTTTTAACCAGCTGTGTTACAGGCACTGTTCGTAAAAAAGCATCTACGGTACGTATTTAATTAAAAGTTAAATAAATCTTTCTGTGTAAATATCTCTTGTTCCAACGTGGACACCTGCAGCCTGGATATATGTACACATTTTTTTTTCTTTTTAAAGTTAGTGGGTGCGGCTTATATTCAGGTGCACCCATAGTCTGGAAATTACGGTAATGAAGCAAGCTTGCTGTGGCCATCATTACCCACAGGTATCGCTAAATCAACTGGGACTGAAAGCTTTACAATACACAGCTTTAACCCGTAGACTTTGCATCCCTTCTGCACGGCTGAGCTGCACCATCACTGCTGGTATGCAGTGGAATTACTCATAAAGTTATTATTAAATGGACATATCGATATGTTTGAGTCATCCAGCTTGGAAATTACAGCACATTTCTTCATTAGGTCCAGCATGGGGCTGATACAACATCCCGGTATGTATGAAAAATAAGTATACAAACGAAGAGAATTGCTTTTCATTGCGATGAGTCAGAAGACAAGGCGTCTGTGTGCAAGAAGGCAGTGGAGATAATGGACTCTAGGGCTCCCCCAGTTTGGGAGTGTGGGAGGCAAACGTTCTCCCGGCTTGTCATCTCTGCAAGTAGGCTCTGAAATAATGAGAGTTATTTCTCTTAGTTTTTCCCATTTTCTAAGTCATCCCAGCATCATGGCCATATTCCCATCAGCCCTACACAGTTATAAAAAAACATCTCCACTGCCAACATTTTACTGTTTTTTTCCAACATGATATAGGAGTTGATGTAAAGAAAAAAATCTGCAAGAATCATGGGAAATAATAGACGATCTGAATAGACCGGTCTGAAAGGAACAAGACCCAGCAGGTAAGGCTGGTCCTCATAATGACCAAGATAATAGCCTGAAATTAAAGGCAGTGAAATTACCCTGAAAGAGCCTCGAGCTCAGAGGGCTGAACTTCTGTTCATCCTCACGACAAAGAATCACTTTTCCTCCTGAGTTTAACTGTCACTGTTGCTTATTTAATTAGAATTACTTAATACCTGAGAACTCGACAGCAGCATTGTCACACCTGCTGACGAGGTTCAGCGGCCAATCAAAGACTGTGTGTGATTCTTGGCAGCGCTGCCGGTGACTGATGTGTTCGCTGTGATCCCGTCAGAACGGCTTCTGGAAAGTTGGAGGCAGTAATTATAAGTTTGCCCTCCTCTCCAGGAGAAAGTTGCAGGTCTAGTTGGTCCAGTCATCTCTGATGGAGAGATAAAAGAAGAGGAGGAGAAAGGCTTGATCTCAGCATACATGAGAAATAGATGACTAACCAAATAGGAGGGCCCAGCCAGCCGTGACCACAATCAATGGGCTTTCTCTAAGTGTCTTCGATTTAGACTCACACTCCTCTCTCTGAGGCAATCTCTTTCTCCATCTCTCTCTCTCTCTCTGTATATATATATATATATGTGTGTGTTTATACACCTCCATGCCTCTTTTCTTCCCTCAGTCTTTCTCCAACTTTTCTTTCTTGTCCATTTTTTCCTGCACATTATTTACGTTCCTTCCTTCATCTTTCTTTACTCCCCCTTCCCTCCATTTCTTTCCGTCCCCCTCACCATCACTTGCTTACTCTCTCTGTTTTACTCCATTTATTCATTCGTCTCCTCATTCTTAGCCTTCCTCATACATCTCCGCCTCCCTTCACTCCTCCTGTGTGTCTCTCTCTGCAAATCCACCCCCCGCCATCGCGAGCTGCTATTGATTGAGTCTTCACAGCTTCATTAGGATTCTCGCGCTCACCTTGTTGGATGCAGCCCCGGGGCAGTGATCCAGCGGGGGCTCTTGAGAGAGGCGCGCTCAGGTTACATGTCAGCTCTTCCCATATTTCACTTTTAGCGGACTTACTTTGCCTTATCTGCTCACTCCAGCCTGCTGAAAGTGCGCTTCAAGGGTGTTCCCGCCTCACCCCCGTCCTGGGGTTTACTGTCATGAAGATGTGTCACAGGCGTACTGGAGGTGAAGACTTGATTTAGGAGTGTGTGTGTGTGTGTGTGTGTGTGTGTCCGGGGTGCTTTGCATTCATTGTGCTTCAACAAAGTTCAAGTTCAGAGACTTGTTTCGCCCCCTGTTGTTTATCTGCTCTTCTAAAGAGGTTCACCTTCTGACCTCGAGCTTTGATGTGAAGATCTGTCGACAAAAGGAGATGAAATGAGGAACACATGCAGACTGTCTATAAAAGATTGACGCAGCATCCAGATCTGAAAAGTGCAGCGAACGTGGCCTGCATTCGTTCTAACAGCCAGCAGGGGGCGACTCCTCTGGCTGCAAAGAGGAATTGTTCAGAAGTCTGTGAGGAAATGACCGACTTCTGACTTGATCTGTCACCTCAGTAAACATCTTCCTCATGGGTTTATGATCTGGATCGCTAGCTTCAAGATTATGATGTTCATTTTGTAAATTATGGTCCAATTTAGAGTAAAATAGGTGATAACCCAGGGTATGTTTTGGACTACTACTTTTATTTACGGGTTGCTATCGTTGTGTGTCGCGTCCTCGAGTTCCTCCCCTTGAATCCAGCTGCAAAATGGCAAAACATCAGCCTCCAAATTCCAAACTCAAGGCTTCAAAGTGGCAGAAACCGTCCCTGAGGTAACATCGAAAGTTAGTGGATGGCTGCAGACAGATCACAGCACCGTCCACCTGTAGAGCAGAAACCAGTGAGATCACCAGTTGCCACGTGTCACATGGCGATAACTAAACCAGTTCAGTGACTCCTGGAGAGCTTCACCCACTCGGGACGGGAACATTACATTCAAGATGGATTCAACAGCTCAGACCAGGTCTGTTGGAGCTTTGTGCTGTGAGGTACATCTGTCTCTCTTCATTGAAATAACACAGAAACCCTACGTGTCACACATCAGGGGAAAAAAAAACAAAACAACAGCAAAACAGAACCCCTCCAGTGATTCAGTAACAGTCATACGGAGGTCGAGTTGGTGTTCTGACCCCTGGTGAGATCAGCTTCTGAATGATCTACTTTTAACTCGACTGATTCATCCGTTTGTTTGGGCTCATTTATAAACAGTCTTTAGCTTGGTGACACGAGCAAAAGCTGTTAATCTCTTGCATGAAACCTAAAAAAACTGGATTGTAAGAAGCAACATGAACCAATGAGCTGAAATGTTATAAGGTGAATATTGTTGACTGTCCTGGACTGGTGGCACATTTTAAGGTGTTGGATGTGGAAGAAATGAGCAAACATGTTGACCTGTAGTGCATTCATGTCTTTGTTCTGTATAGCAGGGAACATGAAGGTCACATTTAGGGACGTTGTTTTAATGAGGTGTCGCTCTTTTCGTTACATTTAGCCAAATATTACACCGCTAGCTTTGCTGTGTGTCCGTCTCCTATTAGCCTTTTGCTGTCATCCAGCTCTATGAAGCCTCATTTTTCCTTTTTTAAACAACTCCACCCTTACAATCTCGTATTTACCACATTTTAAGTGAAAGCGCTTCCCAGTTTCAGTCACAGTAGCTGTACATCGACGAGACGCTCTCTCTTATCAGCAGCCAGGACTTCAGGTGTCGTCCTTTCTCTGCGGTGAGACTTAATTTGTGATCCAAGAAGCAACAAGCCGTGAAGCGTAAACAGTGTGGAGATGAGTGCGAACAAAGCAGCAGCTACTTGCAGCTCACAGAGTTAGTTTTCGGCGCACCTTCAGAGGTCAGAGCTGATCTGGCGGCACAGAAAGAACCAACAACGTATTAGTCATCAGTGAGAGTATGTGGATAAGTCCTCGCAATCTCCTGCAGATTTCAAATAAAAGATTTTAAACACCCGTCCCACAATATAGGAGACAAGCTCTGCCTCAGGTGGCAAAAAGCTTTTCTCCTACTTTCTCTACAAGTGTTCACACGTCCTTGAATCAGGCACAAAGAATAAAATGTGAGCCGCTGGACAAAAGTGGAAATAATATAAAAAGTCCATCAGTTTTCAGCTCCGTGCCAACACCTCACTAAGTAGAGAGTCGCATTAGTTTTGCTTTTAAATGAACGAGTGCTTGGATGTTAAATGAAAAAAAAAAAAAAAAGTAAAGCAGGCCAACAAAAATCCTTTATGTCCAATAAAGCAGCGTATTATTAGTCTTTACAGGAACTATCTCTGCTAAGTCTCATGTCTTATAAATGGAAACAATTTCCAATCTGACGTCCACATACTTACTGAGCACTTAGCAGCGGGGAGGATAACAACACTCGCCCTGTCGAACACTAAATCCAAATATAACCCTCCGTCGCTGCTGGTCCGGTGAATTCCTCTCATTTTCTCCCCCCTTCCTTGCGATGGAGCTTTTACACCCTTTCAGCGAATGTTACGAGCAGACAATTTGTCAAGACTTTGCCTAAATATGTCAGCGTGTGGCAGAGAGACACAAAGCAGAGGCCGAGGGGATGGAGAGTCGGCCATGTGGGAGTTCATCGTGGGGGAAAGTAGTGGACCCCCATGACGCACACTGATAACGGCTACAGGCCTATGATCACATGTGTGCACGTAAACACAACCACATCCCGACGTACATGCACAGACAGAGGCTCTGGTAATGACATGCCGTGTTCCCACATGAAAACATCCCTCCTCCCCTGTTCACTTGCTCTCCGTGACGTCGCTCGACTCAGAGACGTTGTGCAGACCCTGTATTTGAGATGTGTGTTTGATATGTGCAACTGTATGTTTTCACAGGGCAGCTGCCGTCCTCCTTCGTGTGCAGACTAAACCACAGAATGATATATTGTGGTGCTGATGCATTTATATGTAGAAATACTTCTGGCACTGCGGTTTGAAGCTCAGGCACAATGTTGCTCAGAGAGGAGAGAGAACGGCGCTGCTCGCACTGTTTCACGAGCACAAGATTCACACACGCTGATTTATTTTATGTGATTTTATTTATTTGTGAATAAAAGTCCAGTTATTGGGTTCATATGCTGATAACATTAAGCTACTTAAATAGTTTTTAAAAATATTATATTTTCATTAATTTGTTTTGCAAGCAGTGTACTAGTTATGCTGTTTTTTAAAAAAGAGATTAAATGGCAAATTTTTGTGTTTCTTCAGTGTGAAAAAATATATAAATAAAAACTCAAAGCTGCATTAATCAATATTTTATGAATCAACATTGGATCAAAGTGTTGTTCAAAGTGACAAATGCACAAAAAAATTGTGTCTCAACTCAAGATTTCCTCCATTTTCTTTTAGTTTATTTTGGTTTTGGATTCGTGGCCAGTCAGCCGTCAGTCGCCCTGTTTCTATCCAGGTGATTTTGTTATAATTAAGTAAGTTTCGAGCTATTATGTATTCTGAATCTGTATTTTGCACTGAGCCTATGATTCTGTTTCGTATTTTCCTACTGAAAACAGCATACGTCCTTGAAGATAATGTGATTGTTACTTTAGCTACACGCCGTACCAACAACATCCACACATGTTGCTCACCAAATATCAAGGATGTGGACAGAGCGCAGAAGAGGTATGTCTGTCCACGCCATTGGTAACTGGCTAGTTAAACTCGGGAGTGTACAAGTCTTATCTATGTTCGGGGCAGGCCCGGCCCAAGAAGGTATCTGTAACCTGGAACCGAAAAAACTCAGTTCAGCTGGACATGAGATTCCTCTCTGTCCCTCTGAATCCAGCTCTGCCTCACTTTACCTGTGACTGAAATAAATAAATTCTACAACTGAGAACTGAAGATTTCTCCGGCTTGTTCTTGGGCTTCCAACTAAAGAATCGGGTCAAACAATTTCAGTGGAAAAGCTCTGATAAATTTAGTATTAGTTTGCAAAATATGACTCAGAATTAATGCTGAAATGCCAGTTTTGTAAAGTAATATAAAATATGTTTTTTTACTTTGGCAGAAAAAAAAAATCAATGCAGCTTTAAAAATAACTGAAAATCAAAAATCCAACATTAACAATAAGACAACATGTTAAATAAATGAATAAATAATGAAAATAAATGAATAAAATGAAACAAATGAAACACACTGGATGAAGATGTGACCACAAAAAACCCAATCATACACAGATGGACATCAATAAATAACACATCACACATAAATAAATTAGGAAAAATATATATTTACATTCATATTTTCTGCATCTTCATGGTTAGAATAAAATAGTTCAGCTTCTCATGATAATCTAAAACACCGAGGCTTTCTCTCCCATGAGAGAATGAAATAGAAAAAAAAAAGAAAATCGTTATTCATTACAATACCAAAGACCTTTTTTTTCCACATGCACTGCCTCCTATCCACCTTCAAAGCCCATATCACTCAAACCCTTGTATGTCTCCGTGTTCCCTGTCGTGTATGTGTGCGTACGAGGCGCTGGTTAGTGTTAAGTGCCTTTCCATGCTGCCCTCCACCCTTCCAGCCTCCATCGCTGCAGGGAAGGTGGAGGAGTCGGGAGGGCTGCTTCGGTTCTCCGGCAGACACCCTGTTTATTTAGCCTGACATTCCTCCACTGCTCTGCGAACGGGAGAGCCGACTGCCCTGCCTAGTCTCATCCTGACTCACGTCCGCCCCGTCACTACCAATGACATTTGAAATGTGTGTGTGCCAGCGTGTGGGCTTGTGCACATTCAGGGCTCGGAGGAGCGTATTCGCATGCGTAGGAACGCCACCGCGTGCCGCTAAATGTCTGAGTAGTCATTATCGCCATCATCGGATCTCCGCCGGTGTGATGAGCGACCTGCAGGAAGCCATTACACCTGACGACAGATTGCATTTGTGAGTCGCCCTCCTCGGGATGAGCTTCACGCTGAAAGAAGAACCAAAGTCTTCTTAGTCCGTCCTGTCTCGCCGCAGTGGGAGTTTATTTACCCTTCACTTCTCATTAGGCCGCTGACTTTCGCTTGTGCACGGTGGCCATTTTGGATCGTTGAGTAGCCGCGGTCCACGGGGGCCTCTAATGAGTCATTGGAGTTCCTGTCGATACCGCTCACGTGTACGTCTTTATTTGCCTCTGTTTAGGGTTTCCTCTAATTGATATTGAGTGCTGACTCGCATTTCGGTTAGCATGTGTTGAACTGCTTGTCAGTCAGAATTAGCCGCCTTTACGAGGCACCTCGAGCGCCGACGTGTGCGCCCAAACACGTCCTTATGGTGCGGTTAGCGACACAATTTACGATTAATTTTCTTTACCTCGACGTTTGGCTGCGCTGGTACATTTCTCCCACCCTTTCGGGTGAACTTTTCCGTCTCCTTTATCCCTCCTGGAAGGCTCAATAGCATATTTCAGCCCCACGTCGGGGTCAGAGCCAGAGTATTGGCTTTCTCATTAGAAAAAGCTCCAACTCTGCTCTAGAAATCCTTCTCTTCATTCTTATTTATTGCCATAATGTGTGTGAAAATGCGTGTGTGGTTGGAGCGGGCATGTGATTCAGATCTGTCATGCGCTGTTGGTATGAGTGTGTGTCACTGCAGCGCTGTGCATGTGTTTCTTTCTCCTCATGACCAGTTGCTTCTGGCCTGTCTCACTCGTTACCCTGTCATAACAAGCACTCCGCCGCTGTATTTCACCTTACATGCACACAGCCAACACACACACTCACACACAACCTACACATTCTGACTTTTCCTCACCTCATTAAGCTGCAGAAGAGGAGAGGAGGCAGAAATAAGGAGCAAGAAAGCCATGGAAACGGACAAAGTGAGGCGGCGCGGGGCTTTCAAAGCTCGTGTTTTATGTTTTACACTTTTCTGGGTCATGTTCTAGCGCCGCAACCCGCTAAGTTGTCTTCTGCTTTGAAAAACACTAAGTCCAAAGTGCCAGGTCGGATCTGTCAGCCGGCCCGACAGGAGAGATAGTGGGAGAGAAGGCCGTGTGGATGTGTGTCTTAAACTTCCACTCTGCTTTCCACATACACAGGCATGCATGGATGAATGCACAACACACACACACACACACACACACACACACACACACACACACTATATCATCCCGTCCACCACTCAACCTCCACGGAGACACACACACTCACACACTCTGGTCCTTCGAAAAGGCCCGCTGTGATTTTACAGGGGATGCCTTTCAGCCTGGTAACTCAGTCTGCCTCCGACTCTTTACAGCAGCCCTGTGATTCTGTCATGCGTGGCCCGGGACACACGAGCAGCCGCTGGATGAGGAGCTTTGGCAGCTGTCCTCCTCCGGTCACGGACGCTCACAATGGGAACTGACTGCGGGGAATGTGATAGCGACCTTGTCTCATTCCACTAATGCGGCCTCTGCAAACACAGGATGGATAGCCTGTCCGCAGTGGCTGCCGTTCAGACTGCAGAGCGCTGCTAAACACATATCCTGCGAGGCATTTTATGTGTTGCGCCGTTTCTGTGGCTCAAAGTTATGGTGTGGTTATTGAGCAAGGCCCCAAGACATGGAGGCGAATAGATTTCCCTTGTGTGTGTTTTTTTTTAAAGATATGCAACACAGTCGGGCCTCAAGGTCGGCCACATGGCTTTTTCCCATTAGGTCTGTTGTACTGATTGGGGGCGAGTTAAATACTACAAGGTATTCCCCCGGTTAGGTAGACGTGTAACATTTTAAAGGTTAAGTTCCTCTTGAGGTCGGGCATTGCTATGTAAGCGACCCAGCGGCCTCCTGCTGCCAGATAAAAAAATAACAATCGATGCAAGAAGTCTGGCAAATCATAACCACTAATGACAGTTACTGAGCCCCGCAAGAAATATACGCTGTGGATTTTAGACTTGCACATTTTTCTTTGTGTGTGTGATTCAGGTGTTTTAGATATAACCAGACAGCCATGCTAGTGGCTCATGAGGCTGTACTGAGGCTGCTGATGTTGAGGAGATACGCTAACATTTGATAATTGGCACCAAACACAAGGTATGGATTCCATCTTCATCCAAACAGGAAGAAGTAGAACCAAGACAAATGCATGAGTTCTANAAATATAACCCTCCGTCGCTGCTGGTCCGGTGAATTCCACTCATTTTCTCCCCCCTTCCTTGCGATGGAGCTTTTACACCCTTTCAGCGAATGTTACGAGCAGACAATTTGTCAAGACTTTGCCTAAATATGTCAGCGTGTGGCAGAGAGACACAAAGCAGAGGCCGAGGGGATGGAGAGTCGGCCATGTGGGAGTTCAGCGTGGAGGAAAGTAGTGGACCCCCATGACGTACGCTGATAACGGCGACCGGCTACAGGCCTATGATCACATGTGTGCACGTAAACACAACCACATCCCGACGTACATGCACAGACAGAGGCTCTGGTAATGACATGCCGTGTTCCCACATGAAAACATCCCTCCTCCCCTGTTCACTTGCTCTCCGTGACGTCGCTCGACTCAGAGACGTTGTGCAGACCCTGTATTTGAGATGTGTGTTTGATATGTGCAACTGTATGTTTTCACAGGGCAGCTGCCGTCCTCCTTCGTGTGCAGACTAAACCACAGAATGATATATTGTGGTGCTGATGCATTTATATGTAGAAATACTTCTGGCACTGCGGTTTGAAGCTCAGGCACAATGTTGCTCAGAGAGAACGGCGCTGCTCGCACTGTTTCACGAGCACAAGATTCACACACGCTGATTTATTTTATGTGATTTTATTTATTTGTGAATAAAAGTCCAGTTATTGGGTTCATATGCTGATAACATTAAGCTACTTAAATAGTTTTTAAAAATATTATATTTTCATTAATTTGTTTTGCAAGCAGTGTACTAGTTATGCTGTTTTTTAAAAAAGAGATTAAATGGCAAATTTTTGTGTTTCTTCAGTGTGAAAAAATATATAAATAAAAACTCAAAGCTGCATTAATCAATATTTTATGAATCAACATTGGATCAAAGTGTTGTTCAAAGTGACAAATGCACAAAAAAATTGTGTCTCAACTCAAGATTTCCTCCATTTTCTTTTAGTTTATTTTGGTTTTGGATTCGTGGCCAGTCAGCCGTCAGTCGCCCTGTTTCTATCCAGGTGATTTTGTTATAATTAAGTATGTTTCGAGCTATTATGTATTCTGAATCTGTATTTTGCACTGAGCCTATGATTCTGTTTCGTATTTTCCTACTGAAAACAGCATACGTCCTTGAAGATAATGTGATTGTTACTTTAGCTACACGCCGTACCAACAACATCCACACATGTTGCTCACCAAATATCAAGGATGTGGACAGAGCGCAGAAGAGGTATGTCTGTCCACGCCATTGGTAACTGGCTAGTTAAACTCGGGAGTGTACAAGTCTTATCTATGTTCGGGGCAGGCCCGGCCCAAGAAGGTATCTGTAACCTGGAACCGAAAAAACTCAGTTCAGCTGGACATGAGATTCCTCTCTGTCCCTCTGAATCCAGCTCTGCCTCACTTTACCTGTGACTGAAATAAATAAATTCTACAACTGAGAACTGAAGATTTCTCCGGCTTGTTCTTGGGCTTCCAACTAAAGAATCGGGTCAAACAATTTCAGTGGAAAAGCTCTGATAAATTTAGTATTAGTTTGCAAAATATGACTCAGAATTAATGCTGAAATGCCAGTTTTGTAAAGTAATATAAAATATGTTTTTTTACTTTGGCAGAAAAAAAAAATCAATGCAGCTTTAAAAATAACTGAAAATCAAAAATCCAACATTAACAATAAGACAACATGTTAAATAAATGAATAAATAATGAAAATAAATGAATAAAATGAAACAAATGAAACACACTGGATGAAGATGTGACCACAAAAAACCCAATCATACACAGATGGACATCAATAAATAACACATCACACATAAATAAATTAGGAAAAATATATATTTACATTCATATTTTCTGCATCTTCATGGTTAGAATAAAATAGTTCAGCTTCTCATGATAATCTAAAACACCGAGGCTTTCTCTCCCATGAGAGAATGAAATAGAAAAAAAAAAGAAAATCGTTATTCATTACAATACCAAAGACCTTTTTTTTCCACATGCACTGCCTCCTATCCACCTTCAAAGCCCATATCACTCAAACCCTTGTATGTCTCCGTGTTCCCTGTCGTGTATGTGTGCGTACGAGGCGCTGGTTAGTGTTAAGTGCCTTTCCATGCTGCCCTCCACCCTTCCAGCCTCCATCGCTGCAGGGAAGGTGGAGGAGTCGGGAGGGCTGCTTCGGTTCTCCGGCAGACACCCTGTTTATTTAGCCTGACATTCCTCCACTGCTCTGCGAACGGGAGAGCCGACTGCCCTGCCTAGTCTCATCCTGACTCACGTCCGCCCCGTCACTACCAATGACATTTGAAATGTGTGTGTGCCAGCGTGTGGGCTTGTGCACATTCAGGGCTCGGAGGAGCGTATTCGCATGCGTAGGAACGCCACCGCGTGCCGCTAAATGTCTGAGTAGTCATTATCGCCATCATCGGATCTCCGCCGGTGTGATGAGCGACCTGCAGGAAGCCATTACACCTGACGACAGATTGCATTTGTGAGTCGCCCTCCTCGGGATGAGCTTCACGCTGAAAGAAGAACCAAAGTCTTCTTAGTCCGTCCTGTCTCGCCGCAGTGGGAGTTTATTTACCCTTCACTTCTCATTAGGCCGCTGACTTTCGCTTGTGCACGGTGGCCATTTTGGATCGTTGAGTAGCCGCGGTCCACGGGGGCCTCTAATGAGTCATTGGAGTTCCTGTCGATACCGCTCACGTGTACGTCTTTATTTGCCTCTGTTTAGGGTTTCCTCTAATTGATATTGAGTGCTGACTCGCATTTCGGTTAGCATGTGTTGAACTGCTTGTCAGTCAGAATTAGCCGCCTTTACGAGGCACCTCGAGCGCCGACGTGTGCGCCCAAACACGTCCTTATGGTGCGGTTAGCGACACAATTTACGATTAATTTTCTTTACCTCGACGTTTGGCTGCGCTGGTACATTTCTCCCACCCTTTCGGGTGAACTTTTCCGTCTCCTTTATCCCTCCTGGAAGGCTCAATAGCATATTTCAGCCCCACGTCGGGGTCAGAGCCAGAGTATTGGCTTTCTCATTAGAAAAAGCTCCAACTCTGCTCTAGAAATCCTTCTCTTCATTCTTATTTATTGCCATAATGTGTGTGAAAATGCGTGTGTGGTTGGAGCGGGCATGTGATTCAGATCTGTCATGCGCTGTTGGTATGAGTGTGTGTCACTGCAGCGCTGTGCATGTGTTTCTTTCTCCTCATGACCAGTTGCTTCTGGCCTGTCTCACTCGTTACCCTGTCATAACAAGCACTCCGCCGCTGTATTTCACCTTACATGCACACAGCCAACACACACACTCACACACAACCTACACATTCTGACTTTTCCTCACCTCATTAAGCTGCAGAAGAGGAGAGGAGGCAGAAATAAGGAGCAAGAAAGCCATGGAAACGGACAAAGTGAGGCGGCGCGGGGCTTTCAAAGCTCGTGTTTTATGTTTTACACTTTTCTGGGTCATGTTCTAGCGCCGCAACCCGCTAAGTTGTCTTCTGCTTTGAAAAACACTAAGTCCAAAGTGCCAGGTCGGATCTGTCAGCCGGCCCGACAGGAGAGATAGTGGGAGAGAAGGCCGTGTGGATGTGTGTCTTAAACTTCCACTCTGCTTTCCACATACACAGGCATGCATGGATGAATGCACAACACACACACACACACACACACACACACACACACACACACACTATATCATCCCGTCCACCACTCAACCTCCACGGAGACACACACACTCACACACTCTGGTCCTTCGAAAAGGCCCGCTGTGATTTTACAGGGGATGCCTTTCAGCCTGGTAACTCAGTCTGCCTCCGACTCTTTACAGCAGCCCTGTGATTCTGTCATGCGTGGCCCGGGACACACGAGCAGCCGCTGGATGAGGAGCTTTGGCAGCTGTCCTCCTCCGGTCACGGACGCTCACAATGGGAACTGACTGCGGGGAATGTGATAGCGACCTTGTCTCATTCCACTAATGCGGCCTCTGCAAACACAGGATGGATAGCCTGTCCGCAGTGGCTGCCGTTCAGACTGCAGAGCGCTGCTAAACACATATCCTGCGAGGCATTTTATGTGTTGCGCCGTTTCTGTGGCTCAAAGTTATGGTGTGGTTATTGAGCAAGGCCCCAAGACATGGAGGCGAATAGATTTCCCTTGTGTGTGTTTTTTTTTAAAGATATGCAACACAGTCGGGCCTCAAGGTCGGCCACATGGCTTTTTCCCATTAGGTCTGTTGTACTGATTGGGGGCGAGTTAAATACTACAAGGTATTCCCCCGGTTAGGTAGACGTGTAACATTTTAAAGGTTAAGTTCCTCTTGAGGTCGGGCATTGCTATGTAAGCGACCCAGCGGCCTCCTGCTGCCAGATAAAAAAATAACAATCGATGCAAGAAGTCTGGCAAATCATAACCACTAATGACAGTTACTGAGCCCCGCAAGAAATATACGCTGTGGATTTTAGACTTGCACATTTTTCTTTGTGTGTGTGATTCAGGTGTTTTAGATATAACCAGACAGCCATGCTAGTGGCTCATGAGGCTGTACTGAGGCTGCTGATGTTGAGGAGATACGCTAACATTTGATAATTGGCACCAAACACAAGGTATGGATTCCATCTCCATCCAAACAGGCAGAAGTAGAACCAAGACAAATGCATGAGTTCTACATATTGAGGGGAACATAAATGAGGGAATATCTTTTGGAAAAGTGGTGTTCATCCCTTTATTAGAGATCCAGAGACTTGCAGAATCAATGCCAGGGTGCCTTGAATCTGTTGTGACGGCACATGGTGGCCCGACACCTTACTAACAGATTTTATAAGTTTTCCTTTAGTTTTTTAGGTTTAAAAGTTTCTTAGGATAAAATTATTTAGATGTTATCCTCTCTGGACCTTAAATATATCAAATATCATAGCAAATGCAACTGAGATGTTTCACAATACTGCAAGATAACCAAATCTAAACAGCACCAATGCTAATAGCGCCTATCCTCTGTGGATCATGAATGTCAGAACAAAGTTTGATGGCGTTCAACAGCAGTTTTGTTCTGGATCAAAGTGGTGAACCAGCAGAGCCATGCTAGCATGACTACGAGCACGCATGAAGATATTTAGTGTTGAAAAAGACAAATTCACTCGATTCTGAGATGTATAAACTCTGTTAGATTCAAAAGTTATGCTGCTGAAAAGCTTTTTTTTACAAAAAAAAAGAAGAAATTCCTGAATTCAAACCTCATGAAACGAGAACCCTTACCGCGGCAGCTGTGTCATTTTCTGTTGTCAGAAATGTGGTTGTCGCTGTCTGACAGGAGCCCGGGTCGCTGTAGCCCCGGGGCCCGGATGCCAGCGCGAATACGTTACCTGCTTCGCCCCTGGGCCACGCCGGCTTGACAGGCTCAGTGTGAAAACAACATATTCCCCCCATCCAGCCCACAGCCAGATAGATCGATCAACCTCAACCGGAGTTTGGTCTTGGCAGCGGCAGTGACAGACGTTTCATCCTTCATCACTGTCAGTCAGAACACCTGTGATGGATGAAGAGCTAAATTGCTGTGATTAAATGAACTGTTGAATCGTTAGGAGTGACTGGAATGCGTTCGTGTTGATAAGGTTCGGCGGTGGCAGATGCACACGGAAATGGAAAAAACACGACTCCAGGAGCAACGCAAGAAATACAACAGAAAATAAAAGGCAAGTGTAAGCAAGTACGACTAATAAGAACTGAGAGGTGACACAAAAAGACCTCAATCTCTTCTGTTGCCTGACAAAAACTCCACCTCACACTTTTACACCATCCCCGCTTTTTCCCCGAACGAGGGTGTGCAAGAACAGGAAAGCAGACCCTCTCAAATTAAACTCTACATTCTCCTCTCTTGCTGTTTGCTCCCCAGGAATTCTCTGCTTCGTTCCAATCATAACTACAGGAAAGAGAGGTTCAAAGTGGGGGGGTTGACGGCAGGAGGTGATGGATGGCTTTTTCAGCACCGTGTTTGTACAGCGCATAGCTGGAGCTGCTGATGGGAGGGGAGGCAACCGTCCACCACGGATGGAAACGGATACAACGAGGCAATAATAGTAAAGTTTAAGAGACTTTGAACACGCCTGCTGATTGCACCAATATTGCTGTGTAGACATTAAACCAGTGGATGTTTTAAGCGTGCGTGCAGGAGATCTACAGCCAACAGGTATGTTGCATGGCTGCATGACGCTTTGCGGTGCAGCAGAAGCTAAGTGTTGTGTGTTTGAGTCCAGCTCAGGGTTATCCATCTCCCAGCTTTGGGCGAATGACGGGCCTGCAGGGGTCTAACGCCTCGGCCAGATGTGCACGTATGCAGCTCGCCCTGTCCTCAGATATCTTTACTCTTTTGTGCCTTTCAGTTGCTTTCAGAAACTCTTTAGTGGCTTAACTCTTAGCATTGTTAATCTTAATAAAATCTTCACAAAGCCTGCAGAACAAGGTCAATCTGACACCATTCAAGAGAAAGATGCATCGCACTAGTTCCTGTCCTGTCATGAAGAAATGCATATTATAGACTAACAGCAGTTTGAAGTTTCAACACCTTAATGCAAACATTTCTGCAACACATGCACCACTAGTACACATGTCAGAGATGTCACTTGGTTAAACGCTACACTCTACTTCTTCCAGTTCTGCAACCAGCAATTACTTCTATTGATGGACTAATTGTTTCTGCTTTAGTCTCTGTTTGGTATTGACATAACATTCACTGGCTAAGCGACAGGCTTTTCTCTGTAAAAAGGAAACAAAAGGTATGTTTCTATGCTGACGGAAAGTCTTTACTGGCTGTGTCCTCAACAAGTGGACATACTAAGGTAGCGTCATGATAGAAACATCTGTTGTGAAAACTGGAAGGACACAGATAGTGAAGAGCTCCATTTCTCAGTCATTATAACAACCTGCCTATGCTTTCCAACAACACAGAAATAGAACTGGCACAGTCATAAGCACCTACGTAAACAGATCCGTGCTCTGATTTTCAGACATATGTTGGATATTAAACTGTACATAGAAACTAAAGTAGCATCCACACATCCAAGGCCCGACAAGCCCTGTGTGAACACTCTTTATCAGCTAAAACATTAAACCTACTAACAGGTAAAGTCTATAACATTGATCATCTTGTTCCAATGTAATGTTCTGCTGGGAAACCTTGGGTACTGACACATAAACATTACCACAGACCTCTATGGCAATGGGACTACCAATGGCAGCAGGCTCTTTCAGCATCAGCTCGAGGAACACTACATAGAACCAAAGGCACTGACCAGGCCTCCAGACTCCCCAGAGCCTACTGAACATCCACAGGATGAGACGTCCCTTGTTCAAACCTCGATGGTTCAGACCTGTTTTGGCAGCATGAAGAGAACGATGTTGGGCAGGTGGTCGAACAGACGACAGAAGAAAATGAGCAGCATCTGAGAAGCTTTAAGGAAAAATGTTCTAGTTGCTCCATGTAACTGGCAGTAAGGCGACTATGACTACATACCAACGTAAACCAACAAGGACACTGTTCCTACAATTTTAGCAATATGAAGACTGGATGATTCTATCTTATTACAGACACAGACTGGTGACAAATTAAGAGAAAAACCTTTTCTTTGAGTGGAGGAACACAACTAAAGATGCTTTCCCATCGGTCCGCTGTGCTTATTCTGTGGCATTTATAAGAATGTTGAGCAGCCCAGATGATTTAGTATAAAGATGACAGGAGGAAATTATCTAAGTGACACTGAAAGAGGGTTCATTGTTGAAGCACAAATACCAGGAGCCTCAGTCACAAAAACTGCCCAACTGGTTCATGTTTACATTGGAGCTCTCAAACATCCTCACCAGAACACCAGCTGAGGGAATACCTCGTGGAACAATGGCATTCATCCCTCCAGCAGAGTTCCCTAGACTCGGAGAACCAATTAGCTCTTTCCCACTGTAGGAATGTGGGGTCACTTTAGGACGGCGTGAACATTTATGCTTGTTTCAAACCGCAAGATTTGTGCAACAAAAAGGCATCTTCTCCACAGTCAGTGCTTCTGAACGGCACTGAAAAAGCTGCCATGTGGGGCTCAGTGCTGTTTGGTTAAACTCAGGATTGGTTTGCCTTGGAGAGGACAACAAGCGGCATTTTTTTCTAGCCTCAAAATGTTCTGGTTGAGCAGCAGTTTCTTCCTCTCTCACCATCAAGAGTCCAAAATTTGCCATTCAGGCTAACGTAACAGACGCTCCATTGTTATATTTCCTAGATGCTCATAGAAGTGGAATTATGTCCAGTAACTGTTACAAGAATCGGCAAGGCGAGGACAGCATCCTGGAGCTCCAAGGTGGTATCGACTCGCACGAAGATCAGGCTGTTCAACTCCGATGTTAAGTCAGTGTTACTGTATCGAGCCGAGACATGGAGGACAATGAAGACTACCACCAGGAAAGTGCAGACTTTCATCAACACCTGCCTGAGAAGACTCCTCCAGATCCACCGGCCCAACACCATCAGCAGCTCAGGCCTGTGGCAGCGTACCAACCAACCGCCAACCGAAGATGAGATCCGGCGCAGAAGGTGGGCATGGATTGGGCACACCCTGAGGAAGCCAGCGAGTAACATTACCAGACAGGCGCTGTCACGGAACGAAACGAGAAGTAGGACGACCAAAAAACGCCTGGCGACGGGACCTTGAGGCAGACGGCAAGAAGATGGGAGACACCTGGAAACAAGTAGAGAGGGCAGCCCAGGACCGAGGACTCTGGCGGACTGCTGTTAGTGGCCTAGGAACAACGATGTTATTTACCATCATTCTGGCACGTGGATAGCTCACACCGCGGTTGAAGATCCTACACAACAATGGGAATCGAAAGACTAAATTAGGAGTCCCGTTCTGTACCTGCCCTGAGCTCCTGCAGTGGAAAGCTGCCTCATGCCAACAAACACTGAAGCTTTTCTCACAACACGTGGTGGCCGAAGCCTTCAATACAACACTATACGCTGGTTTTCCTTTAATTTGCCACCCGTCTGTGTACCCTGTAGTTTATATGCTGCCTGCTAAGCAATAATTAAATTGTCCTACAGGAACCTAAAATAGAATTTAGAAGCATTGTTGCCTGCATAGGGTTTGTCCACCAGACGACAAAGACAATATGATGGCGAGTATCCAGCATCTGAATGGTGTAGTTCTGGAGGAACACTAGAATTATTCAGAAATGAAGAAAAACATATGCCAAGTTGTAGGATTTGTAGTTGTAGTTTATTTTGGCCCAAATGTGATTTAAATCTGCTTTTCAACTAAACAAACAAAACAAACATATTTGTGGCAGATGTAAACCGGCAATTCAAATTCCACAAACATCCTCTCTCTCGTTCTCCTTCACGGCTGAACAGGAGGTGATTAGAAGTGACTGCATGGGGTAAGAGGGCTTTCCTCTGACACGGGACAAGGAGAGGCCTGTGTGTGCTGTTTTTTTTTTTTGCATGTGCGATCCAGGTGACTAGATTGAATGTGGCTCTCAGGGTGTCGGAGTCTCAGGAGCCCCCATCGGCCATTACCAGCCGGGGCGCAGGGGTGGACGACAGAAAGCAAAGCAAGGAAGGAGCTGACAGTCCGTTCTTTACATAGTCAGGGATGAATGAACGATCGGGGGGTCGGGAGGTCAGCGCCTTGGGGGAGGACTACGGGGTTTATCCGCACATTTGAACTTGTTACTTCAGACCCCATAAGTCCTGCAGGAGCCACAAATCTAAAAGAACGGCGTTATAACTGAAAACATGCTCTTGTGGTGTTTTGCGGGGCCGCTCTCGGAACACACAGTGAGGATTTTAATTGCCCTTCAAGAAGAAATGCCACGCTTTTATAAGCGTTGGCTGCTTTGTGTCCTCTGCGCGACGGCCTGTATAGTCTGAGAGCCGCTCGGCGTATGGATGGGTTTCATATAGCACATGCGGTCAAAACAACTTTATGAAGAGAAACAGCTATTGATCTGAGCAGCGGGCGCCATATGATATCAATAATGACTCTATTACACAAACACACACACACACACTCGGCCCATTCAACATGGAATCCATCAATTCTCTGCTGTGAACCGCCAATTAATCTCACTGTAGGGACCCGTACATGCTTCCCACCGTGCATGTGTGTGTGCAGCCTGATCATGCAACCATGGCAGCAATGCAACCACATGCTGCGTATTAATTAGTCACGCTAATTTTACACCAACGTCCACGTATGGAAAAATTAAGGGATTTGTTTCTGAACACGTTAAACGTGTCAGAAAATAATTGCTGAAAATATGTAAGAACACTGAACCATGAGAAATTAAATTGTGGAGTTAGACTATTATTTATAATTTAATTATAATATTTGTGTCGTAGATTTTTTTATTTTTTTTTTGGACGGCCCTGAAGTCATGGCTGGAAGAGTTGTTACAGCCTTCAGTTGGCTTGCTGGCTTTATAAATACATCCTTCCTGGATGCTAGAATTTCCAGAAGAGCCCCAATATCCTCATTTAAATTTATTAAGAATGATAAAGAAGATGAATTGTTTTGAAGAGCCACATTGATGGAGAGCCGAGGATCACCACCACCACGTCCCTCTCCAGTGATTCAGTCGGCAGTCGTGGGTTCGAATCCCGCTCATGGCCATTTGCTGCAGGTACTTCCCTCATTCTTCTCCCCACTTCCTGTCTCACTCTCGACTGTCCTTTCAAATAAAAGGCAAAAAGGCAAAAAAAAAAAAAAACTTAACAAAAAACCCCAGGATTTTACAGACCAAAAAGTTCTCAATTATTTTTATCTTTCGTTGCCAAACTGTGCACATCACTGTAATCTGCCTGGATTATGAGCTTGCATGTGAAGATGTGATCGACCCTGGCAGGAAACAGAGCGCTGCAGCAGAGGTTAGGCCAGGTTCAGCACCTTGATGTCAAACCAATCCTGCATCGGCATCCTCAGTGTCGGCACTAAAGGTCGAACCGGGCTGGAGGCCACCGGGCTGGAGGCCACCGGGCAACCTGCGCTCCGGCATCACAGCTCTCACAGAATGCTTGAAAGCCACTTCCAGACCCTTTCTGGCATCGAACAAACAAACACAAACTGCTGTCTTCCTTCCTTTGACGCTAATGAGCAGCTTTAGCATCACTCAGAGGTGCAGGCTGATGTTGTGTTCATCCAATTTACACAGGTAGCAGCTTCATTAGTGACTGAAGTCTTCTGACGTTCACAGTTTCTGGTGTGAAATCAGCACCGTCAGAGACGTCGCTGTGGCTTTCAGCAACACTTCAAATATAGTTTCTTCTGCAAAATCACAATATTTCTTCAGTAGTGTCGAGGGGTTTGTCACAGGGTTATGCTGTTTAATACGATGATATGTGCAGTCGTGGCAACACTACAAGCACGGGTGATATAATCACTTAAACAAATAAAAAATAAGGCATCTGTTGGTGTAGTAATGAGAACATGATTTATCAGTCTTTAGGTTCCTGTCGATGCTTCAGTTGGATCAGCGCAATGTCTGTTATTATGTATGTGAGGAATGTCAGCGTTTCATGAATAGCAATAAATAATACTAAATTACCTAAAGGTGGAGGAAGCACATGAATAGAGGAAGAAGAGACACGAGGAGGCTCGGGCTTCTCCCCGGTGGTATCTGCCTGTTTAGATAGTTGGATTTAATTTGAGACATCTGACTCTGGAATCTCACCAAAACAGGGGAGGTGCATGGAATGTAGTCTGTGTTAGAACTTTTTAAAAAAATTATATTTAACAGCGGCCTCTCCAGAAACAGAGCCGTTGGTGTTCGTTCAGTTGATTTACAGTTTTGACTGTTTGTACTGAAGAAATAGTCGCTGTATGTGCCTGTGAGTGGCCCAGCCTCCTGGATGAGGGCTCCTCCTCATCAGTGTGACCCCGTGGTTGGTCCCAGTCACTGGACGGGTGCTGCTGTTTGGTTTTCAATGGGAACCCTAAAGCTTCAAGTAAGCTGCTTCTCTAATTGGTTACCAGAATTTGACAGCATTGATTTCGCAGCAAACTCATGAAATGTTCTGAATCAGAAAATTTGTGGAGAATATGTATTGTGACTGTCACCTATCAGCCCGGCTATAGATGCATGTATGCAGCCATAAGGTTGCCTTTATTTTGTATTAATAATGGAACGAATAATGTGTTTGTTTCAAGGTTTCACAGACAAGCATATTGGCTTTTCTTCCTGGCTTTAAAAACTCTGCATTGGCTTAGACACAATCATCCAATTCCAGTTTCTGACAGAAAAAAAAAGTTCAGTAGATGATGGATTTCCTGTTTGGTCTCTTACAGTTATTGTAAGAATTCACATTTAGATGTAGAGTTTTTGTTTGTCTGCGATACGAGGCCACAGTCAGCATCCATCAGTCTGCAGCTCGTGTGTTTTAGCATCTTGTACCACCAAACTATCTCTGTTCTAGTTGTGGTATTACATGTTTATTTCCCTCCATTCTTTATCCCAAGCCCGAACATATTTAAGGCACAAACTTTTCCCTGCTTTAAGTCCTGCTCTCATGCTCTCTTTAGGCTGAAAGCTTTCTCTGAAGCGCCTTCTTTATTCTTCACAAACTCCGTCTGTTACACTTGGTTCGTACCTTCGACGTGCAGTTCAGCTGTGAAGACTTTTGCCTTCGTATTTGGTCCAGTTGTGTGTTTTACAACCAGCAACTCCTCCAAGTACCATATAGCGGTCGTCCAGAGTGCATGCTTTTAATTCGATGCCCATTTCTGCAACGTTTAGCCTTTAAAAACTGCTGCAGTATTAAATCTGTAGTCTTTAATGCGACCCTGCCATGGCCACGGTTTGGTGGAGTTTATAGAACCACTTGGTTAGCATGGGGTTGAAGTGATGACGTCATAATGAATGGAAAACTTTTTGTCAATAGATAAAACAACTAATTGGTTAATGCTGGAAAACTGTCATCATTAAAAGAAAACAACCCACGTCACCGTCTGTGATCGACAAGAAGCGAACAGTTCTGGTGTTTTCTTGACCCGTCCGACCCGCTGTGGCTCCGTAACGATGACGCTTCCTCCTTCGCTCCCAGCAGACCAGAGTCGTCTACAGCTGCCAGAGGTATTTGTCATCTGAGCATAAACACGTGTCATTATCAGAGATTATCTGAAATTAATATGATTCCTGGGAGGACGGTCTCTGCATGACCTCGTGAAATACGCTCTGTTAGCGCTGGATCGAGTCCAGATGTTTTCAGTGATGTCGTGAAGCAGAAACTGCAAGAGTCACAGCCTGAGGACCATTCACAGCCCGAAGAGGTCCAGAAGAGGTCCAGGAGAGGTCCAGAAGAGGTCCGCTCACCACAGCATTTACATGTATGCATATAGGCATGATTGTTCATCTAAAAAATCTGATTTAGTCTGAAAAACAGCCTCCCTGATGAAGGTCATCTCATTCAGTCAACATAAAGCTCTCATTTAGCTCCTGATTTATCCACGTTTCGCTTGTTTATGTTTTCATATCGCTGCAGCATTATGTTTCTCTCTGCTTCCTGACAATCACCTGACACCCACAGGAAGAAATGTAAATCTCCTCGAGGAAATAATCCCTCAAAGACTTGTCACCAATGAGCCCTAATACGAAGCCAGAGACTCCCGCCTACATCCGTCTGTAGAAAAATCCAAACATGCAGCTTTGACCTATTTCGGTTTGGCAGGGTTGTAAGAAAACACGGCGTGTTCCTGCCACACTGAGGTCTCGTTATCTTGATGTATGAATGGATGGGTGTTGACCTCTGTTTTTGTGTTGTGCTGATACAGGAGACTTTTTGCATCTGTCAGACTGAGCAGAAAGTAGTTTTAGAGTTTAGGTTTTTAATTTGACTGAACCACAGCAGCAAATCAATCAGTGCATTCAGTAATAAGAGGACTGTCATTAATCAACACACTTCATCTGCAGAACTGTTTCTGCGAGCAAAGGACATATTCAGAACCTTATGAATTATAAATCAGTGCATCAGAAAACATAATGTGAATCGTTTCTAACTAATTTTGCGTGCCTGAACTTGACCGGTTGAGCGTTTTGATAACATGACCGCTCACTTTCTTGTTGTTGAGAGTAAAGCAGGACGATGGAAACCGCTCTCATGTGTAAAACTACAGCCAGTTAGCTTAGCTTAGCATAAAGACCTAGCCTGGCTCAGACCAAAGGCTAGCTACCGGCCTACCAGCAGCTTCAAAGCCACAACATTGCATTAAAACGTTCAATAACTAGACCAGTGTTGTATGTTGTTGACTTGTGTACTTATGTTATCCAGTAGTGCTCAAATCCACACAAATCCAACACTTTACTCAGTGGGTTGTTTCATTTTAGTGGATTTTTATCGGCCACAGTGAAGAAGACAACATCCAAAACAAAAGCAAAATGTTTGCAGTAGTTTTATTGCAAACTTGAGGTTGAACACAGCAAAGGCATTAGTTTGGCAAAACGACATTATGTCAAGTCTGCCAGCGTTTGCCATTTGTGACCAACTTCCAGGAACACTGTGGCAATAATGCGTCTACAACTGCTAACAAACATGTTCACCGCTGGTTTGCCACCACAGTTTGCCAGTAGTACAACAACTCTGGTAAACTTTCAGAGAAACATCAGTTTGTGTTTGTCATGGATAATATTTCTGGCAATAACAGTATTATTCAGTTTCCTGGCTGACCATTTTAGGAACAGTTTGGCAACATTGCTGCAACAAATTCCTACTTGTTGTAAACCTGCTCACAACAAGAAGGCTCTAAATGAACCAAATGTGAAATAGAGCATGCATGACTGTCTGTCTCTGTGTTAGACCTCTGATCTCTGGTGATCTCTGGTGATCTCTGGTGATCTGTACCAGTGTCCACCACAAGTTTGTTGCAAATCCAAGTTGCAGATTCGAGACAACATTGCTAAACGTAAACCACAAATGTATGCCAGGAACCTAAAATGTTTGTAAAGGGACTCCCATTACCTCACAAAGCAGCAGAAATGACAAACTGTGCATTTAAATCTGTACAAAACCTGAGTTGTGTTTGTTTTTCTTTGGTCCTAATCAGTGTTTTCTGTCTTTGTTAGGCTACGCAAGGCTAAGTTAAGCTAATCAGCTGCTAGTCATAGCTTCATATTTAGGGTGTAAGGGATGTAAGAGTGCTAGCAATGTTTGTTGAACTAACTTTTAGCTAGAAACCCAGTAAAAGTCGTGCTGATTACCTATTTGAGCATGTGACAGGTTCCACTTTTGTGAATCGCTGCTAAACCTGTAGAATAAATATACTGTAGAAGTCAACAGCATGGTATCAAAGTGAAAAGATATTCTCCACCTCAGCTCCTCGTGTTGGGGGCTTTTAGCTTTTCCAAAACTCTGTGTGCTGAAGAACACTGGTCTCCTTGATAACGTGCTATCTGGGGCGTCTTGCAGTGTGGATGCACGATGAAGCCGCCCGCACACCTCGACTTTATAAAAACACCACAGAACAATATCCGGAGGACAAAAAATGTCACGGCGGCGCTCCTTTACTTCCTCCACACGACTTGTTTTTCTGTTGTGTCTCGCCCGGCGCGCTGCACTTCCTCTGCTCTCCGAATGAGATTCTCGAGGTCTTGATTTGATCTCCAGGCCTTCATTTCTCTCCCCGCCGTCTCCCTCAGGTGCATTGTCTCCCATCTGCTAACTCAGCTCTTTAAGTTGCAGCGCAGCCTCCCCTACTCCTCATAATTCACAAAGTTTGCTTTAAAAAACCCACACACACACTTATTGCTTCTCTGCTCAACCTTGGGAATAGACTCGGGGAAGCAGGGAAGTAAAGACGGAGAGGAGGCGGGAGGGGTGTAGGAAAGGATGACTGTTCTCCTGTTCTCTCCCTTGGTTCATAATTACCTGGTGAGTGTGTATAAGAGTGTGTGTGTGTGTGTGTGTGTGTGTGTGTGTGCGACCCGTTGGGGTGGTCCTGTAGCCTTTGTGCAGATGAAATGCTGATGCAGAGTGGAGACAGCTGGGCAGAGTGGAGCTCAGGTCATTAAGGTTCTACTGGCAAGAGCAAAAACAAGCGTCCACACATACACGCACATTTAGCGCGCCGCCGCTCAATGAGCCTTTTATTTTGGAAAACAAACGGACGAGGCTGGAAAAAAAACAAAAAAAGGCGAGAGAATGAACACTGTGCTGGTGACAGGCCCTCTATGGGGTCTGGGGATAGAGGGATGAGGGAGAGGGAGGAAAACAGGAGGGAGGAACGGGGGGAAGGTGTCTTGAAAAACTAGACAGTCGGAGAGAAGTGTGTATTTGTTCAGGCGAGAGCTTTCGAGTGGGTCCAAAACAAAGTGGGGGATCAAGAAGAGGACCCCACCCGCTGGCTCCTCCCGCCCCCTCCATCGCTCCACTGTCAGCATGGACGTCCAGTTCACACCCAGGGGTCCTGCAGGAACTGTGGGCCTTTGTGCTGCGAGGATGCCATTATGAAAGAGTGCATGCAAGAAGGCTCATTTCTAAACGGACACTTGCACAATCTGTTTAAGGTATAATGTCTGCTGGAGACTGACAGCAATCTGGGGCTTGTCCACAGCGAGATGGCATCCCAGAGAAGCCTGTTAGAAGCTTTTATATACATGCAGTAACTGTGTCTTCATGGCAGGAACAACAGATTGGATCCAGTCAAGGCCCCGTGGTGCTGACAGCTGAGAGAGGAAACACACACGGAGTAGTCTCATGATGCTGTATGTTTACCCGCTCATCCCATCACTGTTTGTGTTGAATGTTGCATCACGTAGGAGACAGAAAAGGCAACCAGAACGACCAAGGCCTCATAAAATCAAAGCCTTGTGCGGTATAGGTTCATTAAGTGCAGAGCCAAAGCTCAACCAAAGAGCCAACTTGTGTAAATTTGCTGTTTTCCACATTTCTGTGCAGAGTTTACTGGTTCTTGTGGTCACATCCCTCCGACCATCATCTCAGATCAAAGATTTCACATGAATTTCGAGTGATGCCACTTTTGCAGTCTGAAAACAAGTGAGACCCAGTTACTGGTTCTTAAACTTAAAGCCTAAAGTGTTCAGACTGTTTAATTTTTCTAGCATCCTGTAGCTCCTCTTGGAGAAAAGTCCACAAACTATACAAACACACAGCGCACACCGGCTGCTCCACTGCTCTGTACGCTAAACAACGAAACGTCAGTTAAATGCATCATGAAAAATTATAAATCTTAGTCAACAACCTTTCAGCTGTCAGTCAAAATAAACGTGACTGGGTCAGTGAACGCCGGCTCACTGAAGCAGTGGATCAGTCAAATGAGTAAATCATTTAATCCTCTGAATCACCAAACCAGCTGGTGGGTTTGAAAGCCATGTTATCTTTAGGAAAGCGCCCAAATTGCGCCGTTTATTAGAGCCAGAAACTGCAAAAACAGAAGTAACACGGTCACTGAACTCATCGTGAACAGTTTACCTGCAGTGTAGTTACGTCTGCATCCATCAGACCTCCATCATCCATAAAATTGTGATATTTTAGCAAAACGTTTACTAAAAAATAAGCAGCTCGCACCAGCTGCTGTACAAAAAATTTAAATTCTCCTTTTCGATCATGTGACACAAAGTCAGGACTTTTTTGGTTGAACTGTTTGCAGATGGAAGACAAGTGTGGAAAAAAATCAGAGAGATTTACAGCAAAATGAAAAAGCCAGTTATCAGTGGAATACATGAAAGGATTTAGGGCATTACAACGTTAATATTCTGCAAAGAAGACATTGTTGAGCTCTCTCTACTTCAACCACAGTTGTTCTGTTTCCACTGCAGGACTTCATATCGCCGTGAAAAATGAGTCCACAGTGAGGAAAAATGTGACAGGAGCAAAAAAAAATAAAATAAAAAATAGAGCTCTGGGTTCAGAGGGTTAGAATGGATGTGTCAGGTCATTAAAATTTACCGAGTCTCGGCAATAAAACAGCCGTTTCAGCATCATGGGCTTTAAAAATAACGGTACAACTGAGAAATAGGTTATTGAATTAATGTGAGCTGATCTCGGGGACACAAATCTTATTTCAAGCTGAACTCAGAAGTTGCAGTCCTGGTATTAAATAGCTGGCATTTATTTATCGTATCACCATATTTATTTATATCAGCTTGAGTTAAACTGCACTCTGTCGTTTTAAGAATGAGGGAAACTGTTCAGTGCACACAGTAGATGTCAACCTTTTAATAACAGAATGGATCCAGCGGTCGGGATCGGAGGAACTCTGCATGAACTAGAACGGCAAACTTTTTATCTGATTGACAGATGATTCTGTTGTGCTACGAGGACATGCAGGAATTCAGGATTTAAGGATTTGCATTGCAGTGTTGTCTATATGTGTCTATATCATCGAGAATCTGTGCTCCAGCTTTGTTGTCTCACTGGACTTACAAGCTAAAATGAATTCATCAGGATTTCACATCAAAATCTTTATTTTATGTCAAATTCAAAACGTTCTGTCTCAGTTGTATTTGTGTTAGATTTAATCATATTTAGCACCGCATTCTAGTTCATTTTACTTTAGCAAAAAGAACCACGAACGTATTAAAAGTAAAAGAAATGTGTTTCAGGAACGCCCCCTGTTTGAATTCAAGGCACGCCAAAAGGTAGATAAAATGTTTAATTAAAATAAAAGTCACTCAGTAGAATTCAGCACTCTTAACATGTCTGAGCTCCAGATTTAGTGTCACTGAGCAACAAACTATAAAAAAAATCATTCAAATTCCGGCACATTCACTCTGAAGGTTGTTGATCCCTCTCAAGGACCCCTTCTGCTCCCAGAGCTGCATTTTGGGAAATACCGCCTTAATGATTTATCCTCCCCAAAGGGCAAATTTTGCAAGCTGCGTGCCTCGGTGCAGTTTTCCATGTGTGAGGAGACGACTGGGTCTGAAAGTTTGTTCCGAGGACTCGTCTGGGGCTGTGGAGTCAGTCAGGTGGCTGAGGTGCGCCACTGCGGCAGCTGTCAGGAGACGCGAAACAAACGCCCCTCCGGCGGGCCTCCCTCCCAACTTAATTTCATTAAATCTGTGATTTGTTTCTGTTTGTGTGCCGCAGCGTTGGGGAGGAGGGCGGAGGAGGGGGCGCCGAGAGCGAGGGAGGAAAAAAAAGGAGGAGAGAGATAAATGAATGAGTGAGAGTGGAGCAAAGTATGTGTGAGAGAAACAGAAGGCATCGGAGGAGCGATTAGTGCAGTGGTATCCATCATTGGAGCTGCGCTGCTCTGGTCGATTGCCACGGACACTGAGGAATACTTCATCTGGTCCCAGTGAGAGGAACACACACACACACACACACACACACACACATATCCATCTATTATTCTGGGGTGTGAAACTCCAGCTCCAACTGCTTCTCTTCACTGGTACCTCCTTCTATCCTTTCCCTGCCACCCTCATTTCTTTTTGTCCTAAACACCTTTCTTGAGTGTTTTTACAGTTATCTACCCTCTGACCCTCTCCAAGGCCCGTCCTGATCCCTCTCCATCTCCGTGAGAGCAGCAGCACCACTTGCCATCTCTATTTATTACGCCGACATGCATATTGCATTGGCCGGGGTGTGTGTTTTCATAGGTCTGTGTAGGAGTGTGCAGGCCGGCACACATTTCCATGTCGCCGTGTATGCAAGCTTGCATGTCTTCATACGTGCATGTGACAGCTGGAGACAGATGTGTGTGTGCACGGTCATAAATATCATTAAAGTTACAGCGCAGCACTTTGCACAGTTCACTCAGGCTATGAAAACAAAGGCAAAACAGACTCAACCCCTGATCTTTATTTCATGAGTGTGAGTGTATTAGTGACTGAACGTGCAGTCTGCTATAGGTTGGATGGGTTTTTCCATGTTTTACAGGGAAAAGAAAAAAGAAAAATGGAGCAAATCGTGTGACAGTCGCGGCATAGAATCAGTTAGATGTGTTTAGACGAGCCTTTTGGTGAAAATGGAAGCGTCCGAGCAGTTTGAATCCATCAGTGTCATAATTATGATCCCCAGAGAAGACAGATATAATCATGTTTTCTGTATATTTTCCCTACATGACCTCACCGTGAGTGTTGTTCTGATGCAGTTTCAGGGGCTTTTCTGTCTGGGAATGGAATAATTTGCATGGTCAAATTTGAAGGTCTAAAATATCCACATGTTTTGGATCAGCACTGCAAAATCCCAGCAGCTTTTTGATGTGTTTTTTTTTTTTTTCCCTAAATTAAATTTTCTGTACGCTTTGCCAGAAGTTTGTGCTAAACAGTGATGCCAAAAAAGTAACTGATGAACAACAAATAGATAGATGGGCACGAAATGGAAGATGAAATCAATCCATTCCTCAAGTTAAAGAGAAACACAGAGGATATATATATCTCTCCAAGTAAGGAAAATAAAAACAGAGAAAAAGTTTGTTTGTTCGCTGGCGTCGGCGCCTGAGAAGGATTTATATCCCAAAGGGGGCCAAGGCTGGCAGAAGGGAGACGACAGAGGCTCGGTGGCGCTTTGGGGGCTCAGTGCCACGCATAAATCACCCACCTGGAAGAGCAACAAAGACTGGCATTGGTTGTGGCACCGTGCCACCGGCTGACAAGCCGTTTGTGTGGAAATGAGGGGAAACAGGCGCGCTGATAATGGCAAAGAAATCACTTTTTTTTTGTTCTCAAAGCTTGCCACATTACGATGAAACACTTTGCAGGAGTTCCGACGGAGGGAAGTGAGGAATGGGAGTAAAAAAAAAAGAGTTCAGGGGAGGCTAAAGGAAAGAGGAGGAAGAAAGGGAGGGAGACCTTTGAATCACACGGGTGTCATGGTGTTGGTTACAACTCAGCACTGTGAATAACTCAGTAGGTCACCGACGGACGTCAAACAAGACAAATGTGCAGTGATCTCACCTTCATGTCCAAGTGTGTGCGTCCTGCTTGGTGTGTGCGCCACAGAGTAAAGACTGCATGTGTGTTTTCGCTAAACTTTTGCTCCGGTCTCTGGAGTGGAGGCTTGAGGAGGGAAAGTTGGACGTAGCCGCTACCCACGGTGTGTTCCAGAGTTTTCCACCTTCCTCAGACCTGGGAACGGGACTCAGCGCAGACACATGTGGAAGACGTCAAATCCACCGGCTCAGCTTCGCCAGAAAATAAACACTCAGATGGGCTTTAATGCGCTCGCCTGATTAACAAGGGTTCGTTATTCGCTTTAACTCAAACATATTAAAAGTAATGAACCGTGCGCAGACACATCCGCAGACGTCTCAAAGACAAAACGATGAAAAGGATATAGACAGCGTAGCAGGGTGGTAGGAATTCACAGCCATCTATTAGCTGTACCCTCTTTATCCCGTCACACAGGGCTGACGCTGGGCCAGAGGTCCACCCTGGATCAGTGTCCCTGGATCAGTCACCTGTCATGGAAGCTGTAGGACCTGGAGAAAACCCAAACACCTTCTCGCTATGAGACCCATTCACATCCAGTAAATGTTCATCATTTAAACACTGACATACTGAAGCAGCATTCTAATGAATAAACATTGCTGGGGCTTGAACCTCCGACCTTCCAATTAGTAGAAAAAGCCCAAACCGCTGCCTCACCGCTACCCCCCAGCAGCCATCAGTCTCACCAACGTTTAGGCGTCAAACATCACAGAGCAGCACCGGCTTTGATTTGTGGCTGCATGTGCCGATGAATTTCAGTCACACGGTCTGACTCATCACCGGCCACTCGGCTCATATGGTCTCCTCCCAATCTGCTGTCTATGTTTTGACATTTTCAGAATCCACATCACTGCGGGAAATAACAACCTCCAGCAACCTACACACTGAACGTTTTCAGTTTGCCAAAGGTTTGGATGGCACCGTACGGCATCTATTGTTTGTTTCTCAGCAAATTACCCATTTTAATGAGAGCACTGGCCTCCCTGCATGCAAACAGAGAACACTATTGGTGCATCCTGTTCTTAG
>NW_007579000.1:188004-212574 GCF_000690725.1 Stegastes partitus
TGGTCTGTTTTGTTCTGATCTGTCTGTTGGCCATTTGGTGCAAGACAAGTAAATCAGATTTTTAAAAACAGCTGCAGCAAAAACGAGGTTGATGAGAGTAAATAAAAGCACTGAAGATGCAAAACCAACACATGACTGTAAAGTTTCTTCTAATACTCTCTGTGTCATTTGGAGCATCACCGTTCACAAAAGATGCAAATGTTTTGCATGTAAAATTCAGATCAGAGCAGCTTTAATTTCTGCACGTGTGGCTTTAAGTAGAACACGCGTGAGTGGATAAAAATGAAACTAATCGAGGACCTTTGTTTTCTGAATCAATTAAGCAGAAAACAAGAAAGTTTCCTGGACAAGAAATGGGTTCTTGTTCGCACCAGTACGTGCACGCCCCATGAATCAGTTCATTCACACGACTGCATAGCATTTGCAAATGCAAGCAAACACACACACACACAATCTAGAAACTCCATTAACATTCAAGGGGAGTGGAGTCTGGAGTGGGTCTGTGTCAGCGCTGCACTAACATCAAAGAGACAAAGAGAGAGGGAGAGAACGGCAGAAAAAAAAGGCAAGAAAGAGACGGAGAATGTGACAAAGAGAGATGTAGGGGGAAAGATTCAAGAAAGTAAACAGTGGGAGCTTTGATAGTTGGGCCGAGTGAGACAGAGTGACGGGAATACAGGGAGAGGGGGCGACAGAGGAAGAGAGGAGGGGCTGAAAAGTGACATTTGGATATTTCACAGAAGACAAACTCAACCCAGGGCACAGCAATGACAAGCTCAGAGCGCTTATCAGCACCGCCGTCGGACGAAAACTCACATCTGTGGAGCGTTACGGTTCGAGGAATCAAAAAGAAGAAGAAGAAGCAGCAGAGAGCAGCCTCGTGGATCAGAGCAACACTGGAGTCACAGCATGAGGTCCAAATAGCTGTGATTACTTTTGTCTTGTCAACATCAAAGTCAGCGATCTCAGTGGCTGTCACTCCAATTAGCAGAGTGAGAAATGTCACGTTGGAGGTTGTGGGGCTGCAGCAGTGTTACGTAACAGGTGTGTGTGTGTGTGTGTGTGTGTGTGTGTGTGTGTGTGTGTGTGTGCTCTAAATATGACAGCAGACGTTGCCCCCCTCGGAGCCAGACTCACCGTCTCACTGTCAACTTGTCACCCAGATGACGCCACCTGTCTGTGTGCGTCTGTTTGTTTGTGCAGGTGATGCCTCTGAAAGAACGTTTCCTCGCTTTGGAGCTAAAGAATCAATTAGCCGAGTGAAGACAGAAGCGCTGAAGGCACAGTTAGACCAGACCGTCCCGCCAAACTGCTGTTCCCAAGGTCAGGAGTTAGTGTTCTTAATACCGGTGGATTAGTCGGACACATACTGGCGTTTTCATGAGAATCTCACCACAATACTTTCCCGGATCACCGCAGTCGTCTGTGAAATGCAGCGGTTGCGCCGGCCATCTGGCGTTACCTGGACGATTCCTGGTGGGCTGCTGCATCTGTGGGCCGACGGGCCGTCAAGAAATCCATAAAGTTTTTAGGGGTCTCCTCTGTGTTCCTGTCACTCAGAGAACGTAAACTCTCACCGACCGACCCGAGCGTCATCCAGACCCAGTTCCCACCACCACATCCTGAAAGAAGGAGCATTTAAAAGTCTGATTTCAGATCTGGGACTTCTGCTTCCCACAAGGCAGAAATGTTGATGAAAGCGGTGAGAGAGGGACGGTTTGGAGCCGTAGGATCTCTGGACACGAGACAACGCTCCAGCCGTGCTTCCTTAATGTGCTCTCAATGCTCATATTGTAGTGTGACATCAGAAGAAGTTAATAGAACTCAAAAGTTTGGGTGTTAAATGTTTTTCTTGACAGATCAGCAGTTTTTGAAGTCTGAGACGTGGCCGGTACCAGCTGACATAAAAAATAACTTTCACAGAAACAGTTCCTCAAGATTTGTCTCCATCTTCGTCTCGTAGATGGCCAAAGTTATGTCTTTTTTTTTAATCGAAAGCGGTTAAAGAATACGAGCCTAATCCCCATTTTATTGAGTTTTTTAGACTTTTTGCAACCTTTTAAAAGTTTGCTTTCATTTCATTGACAGTTTTACAGCAACGTGGCCACTGGCTGCTCTTTGTGTCTATTTAAACTCTTAGATGAAATTATTTCTTGCATAATATACGAGTTGTGCACTTATCCAGCTCCCTTACCTATTTGTTTATATTGGTTTTATTGCTATACTTTTTCTGATTATTTACCCTATTACTGATTTGTTACTGGCAATTTTTTCACCTTTAGCTTTTTTTAAATTTCCATGTATGTGCATCATAACTAATTAAGTTTTTCTTGATGTTTTGTGTGTGATGGTCATTAATCACCACATTGCGCAGACGGCCTGTTTAGGTTTAAAAGCATGAGTAAACAGAGCTACTTCCTGGTTCAGCACTAACTTGTCGTACCTGCAGTAGAAGGATTGGTTTTCACTTCCCGTGCACACGTGTGGCAGAACACGACTGAATCAATATGGCTGTCCACACAGGCAGCGTAACGTCCCACGTCGCGCTCACGATAGTGCACATGACTGCGACCTGAGTGATTATTGTTTCTCTCCATGTGCGACTCCTACAGCTGCTGGCTCTGAGTGCCGTGTCGGTGCGGGTGACTGCACATCAGTACGGTGGCTGAACGTGGAGGTGCTGCCGCTGACATGCTGCTTTCACTCAACATCCTGTTTGAACACTATCGGAGCGCTCCCCTTCAGCCGCACAAGAACGAATTATTAAAGTTTCAGAACGAGCTTCAAGTGGGAAACAGCACCAGAGCAGCTATTTCCACAGATTTAATGAGTAATTAGTCAGTCAGGAGTGAATAAACCTCCTGGATTAGAGGTGGAACGTCTTCAAGAACCAGCAGAGAGGAGTCCAGTTGTTTCTCAGTGAAGCTTTTAGGATTACCACGACCTGCATGGCTGAAAATCTACACAGATTTAACGCGTGAGAAGATTCTTCAGGATCAGTTCAGGCAGCACCAGTGGCTTCTGAATCACGTTTAATACTCCCTCTGGGTAATTATTTACTGAATGCAGCTGCACACTGGTCAAACCGATGGTTGCTGAGGAAGTAAGTTAAAGTGACTGGCTTTAATGCCAGTAGGTTGGTGTTAATTGCGACTCGGATCAGAACATATCACCTCTGCTAATCAGCTCCCAGGTGGAAACCCTGCAAACCAGTGAACAGACAGGTGTTGGTGGGTTCATTTTCAAAGTAAATGACTTGGGATTTATGGTGTTACATCGTCTATCATAAAAATTAACCAAGCAAATCTCACTCGACTGACAGAAAATAAAGGCGCCAGGTTTTAAGAAAAGTGCTTCCTTTTATGGAGCGGCTCATATAATCCGTGTGATAGAACTGTATCAGTATGATTGCTGCAGGGGGAGGAGAGAGGCAGACACCATGATGTCAGTGCATTCGATGCCGGAGCAGCAAAACAGTCCAAAAAAACAAAAAAGTATTTGTGAGTCCTCTGCAGCTGACGTCATCCATCAAACTGGCCGACTCTCCTCTGATCCCAACAGGAAGCTGCTGGATGCTGCTCCGACGTACAGCAGGTTCAATTTCACAACAGTTGCAGATGGACGGAGCATATATATGTACGTGTGTGTGTGTGTGTGTGTGTGTGTGTGTGTGTGTGTGGTTGGGTGGGTGAGGATAAGTGATTTTAGTTGAAGGGGCTTTGGGGCTCAGGCAGCACATGTCACTCAGGCAGCTGCAGCTCAGCAGGGAGCCGCAGATCTGCAGGACGGCTGACGGTCCGGTGGGGTTTACGCACACACCATCACACACATGCACGAGTGCACACACCATCACACACATGCACGCTCAATCCTTCTTGCGTCATTGTCTTTATGCTTCATTATTGTTGCACATGTGTGTTGCTGTGCTGTGTGTGTGTGTGTGTGTGTGAGCTTGCAGATTAAATAACTAAACACTGCTGCTGCGATAATAACGTGCTACACCCAGCTCTGTCAACAGAGGGCACTCTCACCCCTCTCATCCACTTTCTCCTTCCAAACACACACACACTCAGACACACACTGATTCCCCCTCTTCTTTTTTTTTTTTTTTGTTTTCTCCTCCCAAAGCTTTCCTTCTTCTCCATTTTCTCCTGTTTCATTTCATTGTTTACCGAGGCACTGGCTGTATTTTTAGGTAAACACTTCTTGCAGGCAGAAACTGTTCCATTAGCCGGGTTTTTTTTTTAATTTGTCATTTTTATTTTTTTATAGGAATGTAGCGCATGTTTTTAAAAAGGCACCCAGCTTCATTTTGTCACCGGCTCTGTTTGTACAGGTGGCGATAAGGGACAATCTCGACATGTTTAGTGTTGTTTACGGGCTATAAATAGCGATGCATTAGCTGGTGGCGAGGGCTCCGGTGATGGCTGGCAGCAGGGCCGGCTAAAAACACACCGCTGTTTGCACTGCTGCCATTAGGAGCACTTTGACTCTGTGTGTGTGTGTGTGTGTGTGTGTGTGTGTGTGTGGAAGAGAGAGAGAGAGAAATGTCTGCTTTTGGTCGACACCAGTGTTTGTCTGTCTCCACTTGATTGTATGACTTCCTTCGTGTGTGTGTGTGTGTGTTTGTGTATGTGGTTGGTTTCTATATATCCGGCATCATGTTTACAACCAGGACTGAATTCCACAGCCAGAATGTCCTGTCTGGTGGCGCGCTATCACACCGCCAATCTGCATACGTGTTTATGTGCGTTCAAGTGTCGTCATGAAGTGCTTCGCCGTCTCTCCCTCCTTTTGTCGTCCCTCTCTCCAAACCGTCTCTCCTTCCCATTCATCCATTGTGGCTGAGAGGATCCTTCTCCCTTTCTCTCTCTCCCCTCCCCTCCTCTCTCTTTCACTCATCTTCTCCCTCTCTTCTTTTCTTCTTCTCTCGCTTCCACGGTCCTAATTACCCATACTCCTCGGAGTGGCCCCTCCTTCAGAGCCTTTGAAGTTATTTTAGCGCAAATTCTACTTAGCTACACTGCAGACAAAACAAGGGAGAAGGGCTGCGTTCGAGGGCCTCTGGAAATGTGTGTGTGTGTGTTTCTTGTTGTTGATTGAATCACCAGTGTCTCCTGTTTCATGTGTGTTTATATCTTAAGTGAATGTGTATACAAGAGGAACCGGCTTCAGTGTGTGTGTACGTTGCAGGAATTAGGATAAAATTGAGTCCATGCATACCATGTTTTGAGATTGCATCTGTATATCCATGCCTGTGTGTGTGTGTTTGCATATGGTTTATGTTTGTGTGTGTGTGTGTGTGTGTGTGTGTAATTCTAAGGGCCATGCATGAATGCAGGCCTTCTGAGCGCTCGCTGAATGCTCCGACTGCCCGTCACGGTTGTGTTGGACTGAATGGCCGAAGTAGAGCCGCACAAAGCCACTGGCTGTCTCTCTGTAATGTTCAGGAGTTGGTCCTCACACACTCGCACACACTTTAACTTTAACTAATGAGTGTACGTTGGCTCCAGAGTGCAACAACACGTGTAGAAGTGCCCACACGCTGGACGCCGACACGCAGTCGTAATGAGACGTATTCGAGCGTTTTATTATAAAAGGATAGAACTGTTTCTGAGGAGCATATTTGTGGAAACAACATCTAAGATTCGAGCCTCTGAGTGGGTGTTTTCTATTGCAGTGGTTGACTGATATAATCCACCATCTGTGTTGCCAACTTAACCACTTTCTCACTGGATCTGGCAACTTTCAAAACCAGTTCAGTCACTTTTTTTTTTTGTTTTCTCTCTCTGTAGGCCAGACAAAAACACAAGAGTGTCAATAATGTGTGTACCTATTCATTAACTGGTTTGGTCAGGGAACGCCCTCTCCTTTGTTTGTCTTCTAAATGATCTCATTTGACGAGTTATTTGTTTTCTATGAGCGACGTTAAAAGAATGAATTGTGTTCCAGCGTCCTGTCTATTCAGAGCTTTTACAATTAATCTTTACAGCCTACGTGCAAAGGGTTTGAATTTAGAGGTAGAAGTACGTGCATGTAGTAGTTTGAAAAATAGGCTACAGGTTAGGTGTAGCCTCACGCCGTTTTTGTTTTTTTGTTTTGCTTTGTAATTCTTCTCTACATAAGGGTTATATAGAAGAGTGTTGGTATTTGTAAGTGTTCAACTTCTTCCAAAACCCTTTTCCAACTTTGAAACTTTGAAACTGCGGATCAGATGTTGACTTTTGTTTTTAAATTTTGGTTCAAAATAAAGAAAAAATTCAATCTGGGTGACAAAACCCTCAAACCCGACCCTTTGAACCCTGCAGTTGGCTAGTTCTGCTGCGGGGGGCATTTGGCTGGTATGGATTAGTCCACTTGTCTCCTTAGAGGGAAGGGTCACTGCAAATCAACACAAAGCTGTTCTGAGCGATCGTCTTTATCCTGTGATGACACAATTCTATCCTGATGGGAATGGTCTCTTCCAGAATAACGAGGACTGAACCGTTGGGTAAGTATGAAAGCATGATGTGAACCATGTGGTCCTTGTAGTTACCAGATCTCCACACAGCTGAGCACCGATGGAGGATTCTGGACTGATGTGATAGATGGTGCTTCCCACCACCATCATCCAAACACCAGATAATCTTTTGGAACAACGGTGATCAAAGTTCCAAAGAATCAGTTCTGGTGGCACAACACCTCACTGAGACACTTGTTCTTTTTCCTTCAGTGTGTTGATGTAGGTAGGTCATGATATCATAGACAGGTAAATTAATGCGTGGCGTGATCGAGCAACCTGTGGTTAGACCGATGAGCGGTGATCAAAAAGCTCTGGGACTGTTCATGGTGCGTCTGTACACATCGTGTGTGTGCAACATGCGGTAACTGTCAGGAGACCATGTGACAGCGTGCTATCAGTAGGATCTGTAATGCACATGCTTTTAAGACCACTGGTAGGTGCACATTTACAATCTATCCACGGACACAAAGTAGAGCAGAGAAGAAAACACGGCATTCTTTGTCAGTGAGCAGCCGGGATGAGCTAACCTTCACGTCCAGAACCATCAGTGTGGAAGAGAGGTGGACCTGCAGCTACCACCAACACATGAAACTGTAGTTCTCAGAGTGGAAGAGCCCAAAGTCTCCAAACCCAGACAAGGTGCATCAGGTCATCAGTCCCCAGAGTGGGACCATGAAGGCAGAGTTCTACTGGAACATCCTGACGTGTCTGAGGTAGAGCACTGTGGTCAAATAACCGGACCTGTCACTGTTTATGCAAACGTCTTTTGGCCACAACAACGTGACTGCCATGCTCCACCTGCCCCACATTTACTCCCAGCGACCGCTTCCTCTTCCACAAAATGAAATTCAAGTTGAAGAGTTGCTGTTTTGACACAGTGAAGAAGCTTCAGCACCATCGCAGGTGCTGCTCGACAGGTTTATGGACTTCCAGGTAGTGTTACGAGTCTTGCAGAAGCACTCGAAGTGTTCTGGGATGGCAGCTACATTTACATTATATACTTTACTACATTTTTAGAGGTGCAGTCTCTGAACTTTTTGATTTTATCTCGTCCGCTGGCTTTAGCGCCTTGAGACATGCTCGGAGGCACACGGTCAGTTTTCCTGCTGACTGCCAGCTAGCCTTTACTCTGCACGTGGAAGCTAATAAACCTCATTTATGTTCGTCCAAATACTTACAGGGCCTCATTGTTGTTTGTTTGTGGGTTACAGCGTGCAGTAATGCACCAAACAACCAAATAACAGTGAACCAAATTCACTGGCCGGTTCTGTCGATACCTGAAACTGGATGACAATGGAGAAAACAAATATTTTGACCAAATAATCAGCACAACTATTCTGATTTCTTCACCTATCATCCAGTCTGAATGTGTGCAGACAGAGCGGGGCAGAACCGGGCAGCAGGGCGGACTGGGGATTGGACCCCCGTGCGTGAAAATGATAAAAATGCCACATGTTAGTGCTGAGTTTGTGAAACAGAGAAGCATGCTCGAGTTTGTTTCTCTCCTCACGTCCTCGTCCTAAGCAACGCCTAGCTTTGTTTCTAAGCTTAGCAGGGTGCTAATTATTTCCTAAAGTATCGTAAGTGTTTTGTCTCTAGACAGCCTGGCGGAGGGAAACTCCGGGGAAGCGGAAGAGTAACAACTCATCTGCGCTGCCGAGAAATGGGAGCGACGAGGGTGTCGAGGATGGGTGACACTTTGAGAATGAGCAAGAGAGAGAAGTTGTGAAACAAAGACAAAAGCAAAGAAGACGGAATAATAATTAGCAGGCAGCACACCCACAAAGGGTGAGAAGATGAAATGTCACAAATGGGGAAGAGAAGCAGGATGATGGAGGGTTTGGGGGGGACGCTGGACTTATGAGACAAGTGCCGAGGCGAGGGGGGAGTATCCAGTATTTCCCTTCTGACTCAGCCATCCGCCGCAAACCAGACTCAAATGAGAAACACAAACACTTGCAGTGCGGCCCAGAAACTATACAATGGCGCTGGCTTTGTAAACCTGGAGCTCTTCCAGGCTTTTTTTCCTCCTCCTCCGTGTCGCCTCTCAGACTTGCACTTACAGTAAGCTCGCACACAGTGTCCTCTGAAAGAATGACTGTGGTCAGGAGTGATTGAAGAGGACGTCCCAGTTCACCACACTGGAGGACAGCAAAATGGATCAGCCTGGTTGTGCGCTGGGTGTGATGATGGTGCGCGACCCACCCCTGCGCATGCCACACAGTTGGTCTCCTCCAGCTGCCAGCGTAGACCGTCCTGACATGCCCCCCTGCTGTGCATGGGAACATATGGAAGCTCATGCAAACGTCTACACACACACACACTGAACTCCACCCTCGGAGGCAGAGAAGAGCATTCAACTGATTAACATTCTCTTTCACACCCACTTAGGCCCATATGTAACCCACATTTCTAAGTTTGGGAGTTGGTTCGGAGCCACGGTACGACACGCTGACTCCCTAATGCATCACAAACTTATAGGCTGCCGGTAATAAGATACAGGTCTGCACAGGAAGACTGATGGAGCGCTGCGTCGCTGCCAGAAACGGCACAACACATGGGAAGAGCAGTTTGTTGGAGGCCAAAGCAAGACACATCATTGACTTATTCATTTGGTTGTTATTTCTGCTCATTTTTTTGTCTCAGGCTGTCAGATACGCTTACATCAAGACGGCAGCCAGAAAGAACGGAGCCAGGTTCGGTGATGAAGGTGGTCGGGCTTCTCATGGAAAATGACAATGTTGGATTTTAAAGAAACACTGAACTGAGCTGTTAAACTACTACCGAGAGGGGCTTTGATTAATGTCACGTCGACAAATCAGAAGCAAATTGCCTTTTTTATTTTAAATCCAATATGTACCAGTCAGTTTTAATGGGACGAAGGTGCCTTCCGTTTTCATATTAAACTGTTTCAGAGGTATAAATTTGATTTGAGCTCAGAATCCACTTACTCGCTCTTTTGAAGCTCTTTACTTCCATTACTCATGATGAAGTGGCTGTGCTCAGCTCAGATATTCTAGTTTTTGATGTCAGATCTGACGTGAATGTGAATAGCCTCCTTGATTTTTCTCCACCGACTCCGTCCGGGCTCTTACGGGTTCTGGTCCGGTGTTCACAGGCAGCTGATGTTGTCTGTTTCCAGCATTCATTTCCCAGATGTGGAGCCGCTCACAGCTGTTGCATGGGATGTTTTTTTTTGTTGAAATGATGTATTAAAGGACTAGTCAGACATTTTGAATATGTAGTTGCGATACCACTCGTACAGAACAGAACATGTGATGCTGCAGCCGGTTTGATCATTTGGCGTTAAGACTTGGAGGAAGCGTTTAGCCTGGCTCTGTCTGAAGGTTACAGCATCTGCCTACAAGCACCTCTAAAAACTCATTAACTGGATCACATTTGTTCAATCAGTCCAAAGGAAAAACACAGAAAAACGAGGCCTACAAGCTGTTTTACTCTGTGCTGTGTTTTACAATGTGTGGTGCTAGTTTTAGCTTTACTGTTTGCCCAAAAAGAACCCAGGAAGCCATTTGTTCCATTTATTCATATTCAACGGCCCAACAGAACCACAGCTTTACATGTTACAGTCAGATTTTTGTGTACACTCACCAAACAGGAAGCTTTTCAGTTCGTATGCTAAGCTAGGTTAACAGTTGACTCACTGAAAGCTTCGTGGCACAAGTGCAGCAATGACCATCTAGGGCCGGCGTTAAACACGTATGTGACGTAACTTTCGTCATCTCATCACCTACACGGGAGTCCACGACAAATCTGTTCAAGGGAAGTAGTTTCTAACGTGTAGAAAACCTTGATATGACCTAAAGCACATGTATGTAATGGAACTGGAAAACAGTAAAATAGCAACAATTATGTGTCTGTGTGCACATCCCACTGGTCTATAATCGAGGCTTAAAGCCACTAAGAGGATTATGTTCCACAAATGCAAACTCATACGTATGTATCCAGACATAGACACTCCTGCCATGTATACGCAGCACAACTCACAGTCACCACCATCGGACACACATTACAGGCTGCAAACAGAAAGGTCACATGCGGAAATGACAAAATGTTCGTCTTGCAGCTGCTCGCAAACTCGTCAACGCAGGAGGTGTAACATTTTCCCAACTTATATCTCCCAAAATGAAATATTACGTTAACCCTTTCAACCCTGAAGAGGCTGCTGAGACTGAAATGGGTGGAGCGTCGTTTAGCTTCATTTCTGTTGGATCAAATTTGGCAAAGAAGTTCTTCAACCTTTTCTAATACATCACAATCATTAGTCTCACATAACCTGGTGTGTAGCGTCAGCACTGGAAAACAGTCTGGCACCTCTTCCAAATCTGTCTGTTAAGGATAAAACATTCTGGCTTGTTTTATTTCTTTAAACCAAATAAAATGATCTTGAGCAGTGCCAAGCCCAGGATACAGCAACAGTGTCCCAGCAAAAAAACGACTGTTTTGGTGGAACATTGGCAAGTAGGGAGGCGAACACTGCCTTTAAAATGGCTAAAAAAGAAAAAAACAAACGCTGTAATAAACCTTCAAACTTGCCATTTCCAGCAAGCTGCTTGTTATTTACAGTCTGTTGTTTCCTGTAGTGAAAACACGCAGATAGCAGAGTGGGAGGAGAGTGTTGTGTGCAAATGGCAGGCTTGTGCTCATTGTCTACACTTGTTGAGTCAGACGACAGTGTCGCTGTGTCATTGCTGAGGCTGTTATTTACTCTGTAATTTACAGTTTCAATTAGGCGGTTTACTGACAAGGACAAGGAGACTTACTGTATTTCCAAAGTGTTTCTTATCCACAGAGCCCAAACCTCACAGCAGAGCTGTTACCGACTACATCTGAGGATGTTTTTTCAGGTGGAAGTTTCCAAAAGTTAATTTGAGCCACTTCCTTTCCCTGATTAAGGCAGTAAGATGTGGCTGAAAGCTCAAATACAGCTGCTAGAGCATGTCAAACAGAACTGCTCCACACATCTCAAAACTTTTGTCTCACTCCGTCGTTGGAAGCTAAATCCCCGTAAGACCTTCTGACAGGCACACAGCAAACCTAAGAACGACTTGAAGCACAATCACCTTGTTACTGGCACGTTTTTACACGAGAGTCTTCCTATAAAACTCTCAGTTCTCTGCAAAGATCCAGTCAGTTGCGATGCAGTTTACGTGTAAGCAGGAACAGGCCTCTTGTGGTTTCTCAAGTGGTTCCTGACTGGAGTTTACAGTCCTGATAGTATCTTCAGCTGCAACATTTCATCTTTAACGATGCTTAATTTGCTCAGTATGTCTGAGAGCTTCACGTCGTGTACCTCCCAGGCCTGGTGTGTGGTGTGTGTCGAGATGGAGGAGATAGAGAGGGATGAAATGCTCGGCGATAGCCCAGAATATATGATGTGGTAAAGGAACATTTACGCTCTACTTATCTTTCCTCTCCGTCCATATCTGTGTCTGCTGCTCTCAAACAGACAGCCGAGGATTTCGGCACGTCAAACAGAATCACGCTCTTTCTCCGTCTCTGCCGGTTGCTGTCACTTGGTTGTTTTCTCAAATAGGAACTCTCAAACTCGCACAAATGCACCGGTGAACACTTGCACAAAGCTTGACTTTCTTGTACTTCAAAATCAAAACGCGTGCAGACATTATACAAACAGAGCTCTCGCATGCATGCGGGCAAACGGGCTCGCGGAGCACTAAAACGCTGCTTTAAATGCACAAGGACGCTCTCGGTCTTGTCTCGAGACTGTACGATTATGCCAACAGCTTCCCTTAAATTTGTCTGCGGGTCTTTGGCTCTGTGATGAGTGAGCTTCTTTCCCTGACAGCATTTTCATCCGCCGGTTCTCCCCCCACCATGACTGCACACACGGGGCTCGAGCTGCAGACAGGAAGAGGAGGAGGACTCACTTTGAGGTTCATCTTCTGCCCTAATTTATGGCGGCTGAAAATTCATAGTCATACGTTAGTAAATCTTTAGCTCTGAGAGAGGGCATCGAGTTTCTTTCCCCTCTCTCTCTCTCTCCCCCTCTTTCTTTCTGCTCCCTCCTGTTAAATATGCAGATACAGCAGCGCGAGGCTGCTCGCAGGTTCGTTGCAAGAATTGGGTCAGTGGTGACGTCATAGCGTTTTAAAGCGAGGCAGGGTTTCTTTACAGACTCCCAGAGAAGGTCTGGCACTTCTAGAAGAGAGGGAAACTGTCTGTAGCTGAGCCGTGGTCCTCAATCAGGGAGGATTGATGTGTTTTGCACAGCAGGGCTCCGTGAAAAAAAAAAACCCCTCAGAAATATACCGAGAGTGTAACAGCAAGAAACTTAGCAGGAACTGATAATGTCATTCCCATTATTATTATTCTTTGTCTTTCTTACATTTGTGAGACAATAATCTGGCTGTGGGTTCAGACACGTGGGAAATCGTCCCTCCATCACTGATCCTGCATGTTTCAGTCCTGCCCGATTTTAAATATCTAGTAAATTACTGTAAAGGAGAATTTGTCTTCTTCTGCATTTTCATCCACATACTCTGTAAATTGTTATAAAACCGCTGATGTTGTTTACTGATCAGAACATCAATAATCAGAAATCATCAGAGTTTATTTATTATTATTTTTTATATGTTTATTTTTACCTCTACTGTAAGAATTGTCAAGACATGCCACAATGATGAGTAATCCACCCACCAACCACCGGGTTAGAAAGGATGCCAAAAGATGCCAAAATCACATCTTTTCAACAGGAAGAAAAGAAACGTAGATTGTGAGCTTTCCGACAGTCCTTAAACTACTCATCTGTCGGGAAAATAAACCAAAACCAACATTAAAGCTGTGATGTTTCATGAAAATCACCTTGTTTTATGCTCCTCATTTAAAAGTTTTGCTCCAACCAGGTTTTGTAAAAACAAAAAATTCTGCCCTCTTCGGCACAAATTTGAAACCTTTAGTCACAAAAATTCTGTAAAATGTACCTGCAGGCTGTGTTTACACGGAGCAGACAGGAGACAAGCAAGGAGGCAAAAAAAACATAAAAATGCAAGTAGTTAAATATCAGTTGCTGAGTTTTTTCCAGTCGTGCTAACACCTGTAGGCACTTGAAGAAGAGTCGCACGTGTTGATTACAGTTGATTTTTAGCTTCTGTGACTTAAATAATTGGAAGAAATTCAACTTTTTCTAATGGTATATGCCATTATAACTTTATTATACTGCACAGAACACATTTTTCAGTTCCCTTTACGTCCAGCCGTGGTTGTTCTGTTTCCACTGAGGTGCAGGACATTTTATATCAGGGGTGTCAAACTCTGGCCCGCGGGCCAAATTTGGCCCGCTTTGTAATTACATTTGGCCCGCGAGACAATACCAAATGACTACTAGAGTTGCCACCGGTATTATACTGTACAGCGCATTCACCGCTAATACTACAAATCCCATAATGCCCTGTTGTTGTTTTGGCACATCAGTCAGGACAGGACCCAGAAACTCCCTCTCCTCTGTGACAGTAGGCATAGCGACTTCACACTGTCACTGTGCCATTGATGTGTTTTTTTATTTATAATTTGATTTCACATGTCTCCACTATGAAGTTATATATAATGTATGGTAATAAGCGTTGCTTGTTCCATATTCAATGTTAAAGCAAAATTTGTTTCGGTCCATATTAAAGGTTCATTTGTTCAATGTTGGCCCGCGACTTTGTTCAGGTTTTAAATTTTGGCCCACTGTGTTTTTGAGATTGACACCCCTGTTTTATATGCAGCGACGAAAAATGTAGCACACGTCCAGAAAGTTCAGAGGGTTAATAAATCCCACGTCTCACCTGGCATCTATAGATTATTTAACAAATAAGCTGCTGCCAAAAATAACAGAAAAATCTGACTCATTCTGACCTGACTCAGTCTACCAAATCAGTCCAACTTCTAGTCATGTCCTGCTGTAAAATTAATCGTTTGTTCATTCATAAAGTCTGTGTTTCATAGACGGAAAATGCTTTCAGTGAACTTTTTAACGTGCTGACACCAGTGTCTTTTGGTGTTTTCCAAAGTAGCCCGTCCAATGAGGACGTCCCATCTGTGCAGTCAGAGGCGTTCTTAACGTGTTTTGTCGTCAGTTATTTTGCTCGTATTTGTCAGACACCGACTATGAACGGCTGCTCTCAGCTTGGCAGGACAGCTGAGTCTGCACACACACACACACACACACACACACACACACACACACACACACACACACTCATAGGGAGTGTGTGGGGGTGGGACGGGTCCAGACCGACAGGCATGTTTCCCTATTACCATGCTCGCGTTGTTTTAAAGTGGTCGTAAACGCGTACACGCACAGTGAATTGCAATATGTTTTATTAGGATCAGAAAGAGAGCGTAATTAAGTAGACAGCTGGACTTCAACGAGCAGCTTATGGAAACCGCTGTAAAGTCTGCACCTACCAGCAGCTCCTGTCTGCAGTAGATGTACAGATAACCGTCAGTGGATTTCTGTGACATTGAAGAAAAGATCCAGGCATGTTCTCAGGTTATGAGGAGCTTTCTTTTATTTATGGGCAAACATCAGAGATGAGGAGGTCCTTGGAAAGTCTGTTCAGGTTATAGAAATTCTGAGAGTTTCACAACCTGTCAAACTTAACAAACTTTTTTTTCTTTTTTTGGTGAATAGTTTCTATTACTTTCATGTGATTTTGTACTGCCATGGAGGGTTTCTTTCTCTCTTATTGTGTTATAAAAGCAACAATGCTGCTAGAGCACATTTAAAGCCTTTAAAGGTTAACTGCTACACATCACCGCGGCCAACATGTCCAGTCACTGATTTGATAGACAACACTCCCGAAGACGTGTGGTCCATCTGTAGCCCAGCGGCTCTGACTAACGCCGCCCTCGTTCATGTGGATTGATCGTCCAGTCGGTGATGAACATTGATCACCTTGTTAACACGCGTGACCCCGAGCGTTGACCTTCCACCGGCGGTGAAGCAGCACAGTAAAGAAGCAGATGGAGTGTCGGTTTGTCTCCTCCCTGCTCTGTCCTCACTAAGGCCTTCTCCTTGTTTTTGGTGCATTTCTCTCTTTTGCATGATCTCAGACGAACAACACTGAAATGTGAGGTCGGGGTTAATGAGATGCACGACGCTAGAACACATGGCGGCTCGTCTGTTGTGGAGCAAACATGTTTTAAGAGAACTTTAGAGAAGACTCCTCTTCATTATTTACCTCATACAGGATTTTCATCCTTGAACTATTCCGTGAATGCCGCATTGATCGCTGACATTGAATCTGCCGGTATCCACTTTCTATTTCTCTGCTTTGTAATTTATCCCACTTTCTCCCTCGGTGGCCATGTTTGACGTGCTCTTGATCCGTTTCACACCTACACTGCGCCCTTCTTTGAGTGTTTTGAGCACCTGGGACGTACCTGTCTCACACTTGAAATACCTGCTTAAAAGAAACTGGATGCTATTGTCTCTTCTAGGCCCCGAGGAACAAAGCTGGACTGTGAGGTAAGGTTGGCATGCGAGCCAGAATGTGTTACTATCTCTTCCAGGTCTATTATGTGGCTCACAATGGACTGAAAGCATTATTTTTTTTCTTCTAAATACAGAATCATTGGAAAAAAAACAGCAGCTATAAAGTAAAAAACACACTTTTCTGATGATGGAAACTCCTTAAAAATACTCTTTCTGTTATATTACTTTTTGGTTTAATTTTGGTATTGAAATAAAAGTTCTGGTTCAGTCCGTCTGACAAATATGTTGATTATTAGGGATTATTATTATGAGTGTGTCAGCAGCACGTTACTGTTGCTGCAGGTGGAGCTGCCTCCAGCTTCTTTATCTACAGTTTCATAATTAGAGACATCAAATAAATGCTTTTCATATGAATAACGAAAAAGGAAGGAAGTAAAAAGACATTTCTGATCCATAAATCTGTTTCAACTTCTTCTCTAATGTTTGATTTTTTTTTTTTTTTTGGGTGACATATTAAAAAAACTGGAACATTTCCTGAAATGAAAGACACCACTGGTTTAATCTTTAATGGTGTGATGCATTTTAAAAGACTGCTGTGTCATCTATTGTGTAAAATCTCCACCTTAAAGCAACTAAAGCTGACAGATAAAAATAGTGGACGAGAAAATATAATATTTCCCTCTGAAATGCAGTGGAAGGGAAGCCTGAAGTTAAAACCTGAAGAATGGAGGATGTGATGCCATCTTTGGACATGTAGTCCTTAATACATCCTCATGACCTACAGCCTTTAACAAACATGTGCTTTTGATCAGTGTGTTACCGAACAGTGACGACATATCTGCTGAGGATTGGGTTGATCAAGGCATTTTTTTGAGCGAAGGTCTTTTATTTGCTTCTGTTGTCAGATGCTATTAATAGTCGCTAACGTCTCTGTCATGGTGACCTGCTGCTAGATAAACTCCCACAATGTTGTTTGCCGGCTAAAACAAACTGCCTGTAATCTGAGCGACTGCCTTCTCGGGTCGCTGGTGTTAAACATTAGAAAATCCCCCCCTGGTGGCACATCCAGGTACTACAGCTGCTCTGCAACACTTTTTCTAACATGCATGTAGAAAATCCAGGTTTTTGAAGCCTGTTAGGGTTTGTGGAGTTGACTAGTGATGCACGATATTAAAATTTCTGGCCGATATCTGATATTAAGATTTCGCTGATAACCGATATCACCGATGTCGATATTCAGTTTTTGTTCACACCGAAAAATTAGTATAAGTAAGCACTGTGAGAACATGAAAAGTATTTAAAAGGAGCCCAAATTAGGCCACATAGTCTTCTTTATTAAAAGTAAAACATATTTAAACATATCTAAGTCCAGGACCATTTAAGTACAAACATCTACAAACAGCAGTGATATCAAACGTAGAGACGAAGGCGCTGATGTTAGACAATCATCGGCTAAATTTGTTCATCAGACCGATACCGATATAACGGAAAAAACACTAATATCCGCCGACAACGATGTGGTCACCGATGTATCGTGCATTTCGTAATTTCCCTGAGGTCTTGTACTGAAGGAATTAATAAAGTTTTATTCTAATTCTATCCCTAGAGTTAACACAACCTGTTAGACGTTGACGACATGGCCATGACCAAGTCCATAACATTAGGAACCCAAAAATGCATTTTTGTCTGAATGCATTGCAGAATACCCTGGAGTGTATCAGATTGGGATTCTCATCTGACCAAATAAAACACTTGATCCAGACGTCCTTATATGTGAAACTTCAGTAAAAGCAGAATGCAAACTGCTCACATATCAGCATGTGGACAACAATATTTCAACCTTTTCCTTTTTTCTCTGTAACTCCTTGTGGCTGCAGAAGCCTTAAGAGTATTGACGTCCTTCAGCCAGACAAAATGATGCTTGCTGGTTTTCAGGATTAAATAATTACCTGGTGAAGTTTAGGTCACAGCCCTCTCTCATTCTCCTTGCATTCCTCGCCGCTGACCTCTGCTGATCTCAAAGATAAGAAGGTAGGTCATCTCATCTGTTGTATCCAAGGTAAAGTTCCCATCTGCCGCAGCAAGAAGACCCGAGTTTCATTTCCTGGTGCCCTCCAGTGAACACGCTCGGCCATGTTTGTTGGTAGAAAGCCAGCAGGGCTTTTCGTCCTTGTTGCCGCGCCAGTGAGTCATACGAGTTGGTCAGGGCACAGCGGGGGGATGGGACGGAGGAGGATGCTGCGAACCTCCCATGCATTACATCCTCCCTGTAAAACTCATAACTGCCAGCTGAAAGAGAAGCAAATTTGTTCTTTTGGATACGCTCATTCAGTTCTTGAGCCAAGAAATCCAAGAAGCAGAATTTTACTAATAAGCACGATTGTCAGTCCCTCAGGTTATTTTCACACAGATCTGCATCCACATCACTCAACCAATTTCCCACATAAAAGTCTGTTTGCTAGTGAAGATAAATGCTGTGCAGCTTTTGAAAACAGCTGTATAATGTCTTCTGTGATTATGGAGGAGCTTTGTCATGTTTGAAAAAAAACAACCCCCTAATGCTGTTATCTCGGCTCAGGCTCGGAGTCTGCAGTCAGATTTTTAAAAAAAAAACTGATTTACGAACTGCGGAGATGGAGTTTGAAAGACAGTTTCAGCTGCATTAGTCTTTTGTGGGGCTTAACCCTTTATAGGTACTAAAAGTTTCTTGTGCTCTTTACTTTAGAAGAAAACAAAAGAAGTCACTCCTTACATTTTCTAAACATTTACACTGATTTTGAATGCAGCACGCGTGGTCTTCTGCAGAGAAAAAGTTAGAAATCCAGCACACAGACACTCCATTAACCTGTAGCCACCTTAAAATGCAGCTTTATTGTCATATCACAATGCCACAGATGACAAGAGAGAGATGAGAACAGGCTGCTGGCATGATGGATGCTGACACGCCAGGTTTTCTAGCCAGGCATCTGAATGTCAACAACTCCACCATTTGTCGTTTAAGAAATCTTTTCAGACGGCACAGTATGACGGACAAGCTGCCACATGATGTTCTGGATGGATGGACCCGACCATGTGATCCTGTTCCCTAAAGTGTCGGCCAACTTCTCTGAGCCCTCCAGGTAGAGCCGGACAACATCTCACCAGCAACAGCCTCATGAACTCCTGGTGAAGGTGCTTAAACCAGTTGCTCTTCACATCATTGACTCACATGAATACTAGTTACTGACTTGTGGTTTCTGACGCCAGTCTCCATCTGACCGCTATCATTTCCAATATAGTGGTTTTTACTGGTTTCATGAGGTCCATCTCGCTGTAGAGATGCCGTGTGTTCCTCTGTGTGCATGTAAAGAATGGACAGAATTGAATAAAATATTAAACTTACATTTCTGCCATGTTTGGATAGATCTGGTATCCATCTATCAAACGTGCATCTTTGTGACAGTAAATGAAGAGCACTATAGGTTTGTGCCCCGTGAAGCTTGTGCTTGACCTGCTTAAATCAGCTGCTCTTCACAGATGATGGATGTTAACGCTAACAAGTGCAGTTTCACGCATCATTTACTTACAAGATTACAAGTGGAACTCCTACAACGCCAGATGTAATGTGCTCAAACAGACTCCCTCTGTGCACGAGGAGAGTCCTGCTAAACGTATACATGATGGAAACATGTATAGATATGTTTTTTTTTACAAATAATGAAGATAATGCAACCATTTTTTTCAGAAGCAACACAGATTGGAGCATTCCTATCTCACTAAATAAAAAAAGACCTGTAAGACGCTCATGAATCATCTGACTTTCTCCTGGTTTTCTTAAGCCGCTAGCAGCGATGGACCCGTACCGCTCATGTGGGTCATCGGAGAGGAGCTGTAATAAACCGTCTTTCCTGGAGATCTGGCAGGAGCTCGGTGAGTCACCGACACAGCGCCGCGAAAGGTGAAAGCGCCGTTATTCTGCCGTTCCAGGGAAACGTTTCCAAGAGCAAAAATCTTGCCGTGTTTTGTCATCACCCGCCTGCGGGCGTGTAGCTGAACCCAGCACAGCTTTACAGCTCACTCCCCTGCCTAGCGAGCTCAGCCGTGGCCGCATGAATTATGGATCAGAGAAATATCCCTGGACCTGTTTTTAAAGCGAGCTGTGGTCCTGGACTCTGTCCTGTCCTTCAGAACCGACCTGAGGACAACCAGATGGTCCAGTCGGAGCCGGGCCAACCCAAACAGGACCCCTCTGAGAAGAACAAATCCAGATATATATATATATAAATAAATATTCACCAGCATGATAATGTGGAGGCGCTGGTGCCAGTATAAATAAAGAGCTCAGGTCCCTGGACCCCCCCTCAGGGCTCCGCTGTGGAGAATAAATTTTACTTTTTCAGATCTATCATTCATTTGTGTTAGATTTGTATGATCTGCTGCTAATCTTCTCCGTCTACCTCTAATCTCGTTGCATTTCTTTCTCTTCATTATCACCACCCATCCTCCCTTCTCCTCCTCGCTCTGCTTCCCATCTGTGTTGTCTCTCACCTCGGTCCAGGTCTGGGCTACCTCGCTCCTGGCTGACATTTCACACAGCTCACCCTCCTCCTCCTCCTCCTCCTCCTCCTGCAGTATTTCATGAGTGGAAACTAATCCGACATCCACAGCTGAAGTGACCAGCACTTTTCTAGGTGTGTCATCCTGGGCAGGTGGTGCTGATGGGGAGGGAAAGTGATGGAGGGTGGAGGGGGGAAGAGACGGGCCGGCCTTGCATGGCTGCTTTGTCTCTGTGTTAATTTGATATCTGGCCGGGATGAAAGACGGAATAGAAAGAGAGCGAAAGGTGAGATGGGTGTGTTTATATCATGTTTGGCTGAATATACAACGTGCATTCTTTTTTCTTTAATGGAGGGAACGACACTGAGAAGGCAAAGAAAGAAAGCAACAAAAAAAAAAAAGGAGGAAATGAAAGACAGACGCGCCAAGACTCCACTCAGGATGTCAAAACACGAGTGCACGAGTGATTTGTTGGGTGAAAGGGAACGCAGGATATAAGTCTCTCCATCAATCTAAACATAATGACTTCATATTTCTCACTCGCCGCGCCAGCTCATAAACAAGCCGCCAATAAAACAAACATGTTGAACTGATACCGAAGTGACGAGGGCCTCTTGTCCTCCCGCTCTGAAATCCTCTCTGCTCGGGAATAATTAAGGCGGCTTACGGCTGAATACAAAGACAGAATGCTGTTAAGTTGCATTGTGCTGCTGTGTGTGTGTGTGTGTGTGTGTGTGTGAGGGAGGCCGTGGCACCTGCATGATATCCCAAAAAACACAGACGCAGTTTGCATGTGAATGTGTGTTTCCTGTCCATTGTGTGTGCGCACCTTAGTGTTTTGTTTTTTCTTTTTTTTGCATAATTCTTGTGTGAGATTGTGTGTGTGTGAGAGAGAAAGAGCACATCTCTGTCTGAGAGCATTAGCAGCCAGCCCGTTCTCTGTATCTCAATGAGGGGATTAGAGGACTATTCATTAGACGGGCTTTGATAGGTGACTGGTCGAGTCCATCCACTGCTGCCGCTCGCGTACTGCCAGACAGAGAGGCCAGGGGGTAATGGAGGAAGCCCAGTCTCTAGTCTCTCCCTGTCTTCATCCCTCTTTGTCTCTGTTTTTTCCTGCTGGCATCTCTGTCTCGTCCCTTTCAACATCATTTGGAGGAGATTTATTCTTTTCAGAGCGATGCAGTCGAACCCCGCGGCCTGCAGGCTTTGGGCTCACGGCGATGGTGCGGTGAGTAAACATATCAAAGGTCTGCCGGCGCCCTTTCATCGGCAGAACGCAGTTTAACGCTTTTTCATGTTCATATAAGTCTTTATTAGATCTGTGCATTTGACAAAGTTTGTGAAAAGTCTGTTTTAACTGCTGAACAAACGGCAGAGTTTAACATTTGTGCAGGCTTAAATGAAACCCGATCTGTGTGCAGTTCAGCATATGCAGACGGGTGACAAACAGGGACAAACAGGGACAAACAGGGCCCGGTATTGGCACAAAATGTCATATATTGGTCAGTTATTGGTTTTGTTTTGCCTGTAATGAAAAAATGATGTCTGCATTTGCGCAAATGGTGACATCATCAAACCGCGTCGTGTAAACAAGTGTGGTGACAAGCGCCTGACTAACGATTGGACAGGAGATATGTGATGTTTCCAGATATGAATTTTGAGATCCGAATTACCCCCCATTTCCCATTTGTATTTAATTTGTATGTGAGTTTGTTTTTTAATAATAATCTACTCATCATTAATTGGGCCTAAATATCCAGAGCCCAGATATGCTATTCGGACCAGCCCTAGATGTTACCGAAATTAGTTAAATAGCCCACATATATCGGTATTGGCTTGGCTTCTGCTCTGAGAAAATGAAGCCAGGGTTTTGCTACTTCCTGGTTGACATCTTGGATTTTTGGAGCCAGTGACGCAAAAATCATCAGAGGGGGGCGGAGCCATAGGAGCAGCGATTGGTCAGACGGATTGAGAGGCGGGCCCTCTCTGCCCGCCCACATTTACCGCCTTCTGCTCCCTTCGTCTGTATGGTAGCTGCCGACTGTCAATCAAGCCAGCCACGCCCCTTGCCCCGCAACATGTTGACGATTTTTTAAAAATTCAGTATTAATTTATTTTCAGATTGGCCACCTGATCTCTGGATTTGACCATGAAAGCTGTGATCACTTCTTTTCCAATTCCAGTCTATGGGAGCCAGGGCTTTGTGGAGCCAGCAGCTAGTGGACGTAGTGATACTGCAGGTTTTTGACACTTCCAGGTTGGCTTCATTTTTCAGGGCCGGTTGCTACGTCCATCTTTTATACAGTCTGTGCTTATTACTAACAGAAAAACTTCCCTCTAAGGTGACAAATGGACTCAAACCAGACGAGCCACAGCACAATAGAGAGACCGGGTCAAGGGTTCCTGATTTGTCACCACTCTGTATTCAGTATAACATTTCCAATAAATACAAATTGAATGTTCCCTGAGGTTTAAGTTAAACTTAACTGAGCTAAACTCAAATAACTGTCTTATAACTGTATTTTTTCTTTACTTTGCAGGAAGAGTTTTTACAACAACACGTGGATGAAAGTTCGCTCTTTCACTCTTAAAGTTGGTTAAATTGTGACTTTAAACCAGAGGAACACTCACTTTTTTTACACATTCAGGAGAACAAGAACAGCGTTTGAATAAAATCCCACCTGATGAATATACAGGACGTCTGTATGTATCATGTCTGTTCGGTCTGTTTCATTTCTGTTTCTCGTCTCCACCAACTCTTGAGGGAAATACGCGACTCTTTGGTTGCAAAATGCTCGACTGTGTTCACCAGCTGGTTACTGACTTTTTTCTTTTTGGTACTGGACTGGTTTTCTTCTTTCTTGTGAGCTAGAAAACCAGAACAGTGAGCTGAGCGACGCTCCGTAGTGCTTTGTGATGACTCTCTGTCTCATTACGCAGTCATTTGCTGCATCGTCAATATGATGTTAGTGATGAGAGCAGCTTTAAAATGTCACTTTTTTATGTTTAAATAGGACTTTTAATTTGACCATATGCTGCTTTACAGTAGGCAGAAGTTTTTTCAGAAAATGTTGTTTCAACGCTGCATAAAATCACCAATTTTAATCAATTCATGGTGCAGTGATAAAATATGGGAGACTTTAAAAACTGATGAAATTCATTATATAAGCATAAAAAAACTGATGTGTCCCTTTAAGTTTAGTTTTTATCCTACCTATAAGGCACATTTTGCATTGGAAACAGACAGCTTTTACTATAAAACTGAAGATATTTGATGTGTATTTTAGGTGAAGGTTATCCCCGGCTATAAAAACTCATTATCTGCAATAACACACTCCCGTCTAAATGTGATATTTGAAATGGAATTTGTCAGCAGACTGAAAGAGCATGGGCTGGTCCTGTCTGTTGTCACATTCCTCCGTGTTGATTCGGTGGCTGTTATTTAGCTAAAGTGACGGCAAGAATCATTCCAGGAAAATGGCGATTGAGAAACACCCCCATCTGTCAGCGTTTTGTTCTGACAGGACATAGGCTGTGGATGTGGAGCGTCAGCGAGGCGAACGCAAAGACTACGTTTGCCTGAGCAAGCCCGAGCTCGCCGCTGATTTTGACATATGGCTTTTATTCCTGCACAAAAGTTTTCTAGAAGCACACAGTCCGTTCTAAAGATGTGAAAAGACAACTTCACGCGTGGAAAAGGGAAGAAGTGACATGTTTGTGTGAGAGTACTGAAGAATCTTTAGAAGCAGGCCACAGGGACGGAAAGGAAAAAAAAACCCAACATATTCATCCTCTCCTCCTCCTCCTCATCTCCTTCCTCATCACCTATTTCTCATACTTTCTCTCAGGGCTCAAGAATATGGGCTCGGGCCATGGGACGAAGAGCGAGCGAGCGAGCGAGGAGGAGGAGGAGGGAGGAGATGCTGTCAGTTGATGAAGAGGAGGAGAAAGCGAGGGATGAGGAGAGGAGGGAGCTGGGGACTCGTTTTGATCCCTGCCTCTTAATAAATCTGTCAGAGCCAGACAGAAGGAGAGCAAGAGAGAGAGAGAGAGGGAGAGAGATGGATCTGTT